>NC_089743.1:7405227-7537727 GCF_040412425.1 Macrobrachium rosenbergii
ACGCGCCATGACTGTCTTACGCTTGTTAGCCCGTCAACCGCTAAACTCTTACTGATGTTTAACTTTTCAAACTGAACTCGCTTAGGTCATAGACCTCAGCTGATTGGTCTCTTATAATCGAAAGGAACCAATAAGGGTCTTCGATGTATGGCATTCATTTGAATTACCCACGCCAAACCCCAACGATTGTAAGGCGTACGACGACGTACAAACAACTAGCAGATTTTCTGTTGTGTCACACATGAATTTCTATATACATAATCAGTTCATATATATATATATATATATATATATATATATATATATATATATATATATATATATATATATATGTGTGTGTGTGTGTGTGTGTGTGTGTGTGTGTGTGTGTGTGTGTGTGTGTGTGTAATTCTAGTAGCCACAATGCCCTCTTAACTTCTCGAATTCTTCGCGCTTTGGCCAGGTCGGCAACGTGACCTCCTTGTGAATATGGTAATGCGGGTTCGATTCTCGTGACCGCTATTCACAGGCTCTTCAATTTCTTCCGTCTGGATATTTTCGGCTTCGTAGTTACAAGCATATCCAAAAAAGCGCGAAGAATTCGAGAAGTTAAGAGGGCATTGTGGCTATTAGAATTACATATGTGTCTGGTAAAAGTGACCAGTAGATTCTACATATATATATATATATATATATATATATATATATATATATATATATATATATATATATATATATATATATATATATATACACACACACATACATATACACACACACACATACATATACACACACAGTAAACCCCTGTATTTGCTGGGGATGCGTACCACACAAACACACCGCAAATACATAGAACCCTCTTAAAAACACTTAGAACTGCCTATTTTGATAGTTCAGACACAAAAGAAAGCAAAAAATGCTTATACAGGTATTATCCTACTTGGGATGGCATTAGTTTCAAAAAAAAAAACCATCGTTTGTTGGAATAAACGTATCTCGAATATAGCCTAGCCTACACTAGGATATTCGGTGCCATGTATACATATATGGTAGCCTAGCCTACACTATAAAGTATACTCCATACATACATACACGGTATAGTAATTATTAATATCAGCTAATTCTGGAGGCTCATGCAGAGTGACTTATGATAATTCAATACAAAGAGAAATTGAATAACAAACAAGAATTAGCTTAGCCTACACTATGGTATATGGTATACATTATTCTACATTATACTGTATTCTATACTCACATATCGTATTGTAAAAACATCAACATAACGAATATGCATCTTTTGCATGGCTCTTTTAAAATGTTATGCGTAAATTCACTATATCCAATAATATTGTATATATTCTTATATTGCCTTTGTTTTATAAATTGCGATCATAGCGATCAATGTTTTAGTTTGGAAATGTTTTGGTGTTTATTTCGCCGCATTTAACTCAGTTCAGAATGCTTTTCTTGCTTCCAGTTAGTGTAAATGAATCTCTAACTTTATTTATATGGGGCAAGGACATTTTTCGTTATACTGTACAAAGTGTCTTTAGGTCGAAATATAACTTCAAATACGTCTCGTTGTGAAATTAATTTAGCAATTTTTTTCGTTAATATACTGATTACGGCCATTTGGAGCATGTTTGTTTTGTGTAAAAAAATCAAGATTCCGTTTGCTATTTTCACTTGATTTCATCATAATACGAGCTATATGTATTTATCTTTTATCAGCGTAAAAATAGCAGTGATGTGTTCTTTCTTGCCCAGTAGTTTTCATTAAAATACTTCCAATTTTAATTAAGTTCGAGTTTCATCCATGATGCCGATGCACAATAATTTATAGTCATTAGCAGCTTATACAATGTTTTCTCAGCTTCAGCTACAACTTGAAGCATAAACTTATCACTGTATTTCTTTGCTGATCTTTTATCCATACTGAATAAGGGTATAATGTAAATAATAAATCAGTCCTATTCTACTTAACATCTTTTGTACTATAACCTACGGTAATTACGTATTATCGTACGGTGGTTGAAATACAAGCAAAAGGACTCTTGTTATCCGATTCAGTGGTAAACAAAACAACGATTTCTCATTCGATTGTTTATGGCTGACGCATTTACGCAAGAGTATAGCGTTACTAAAATACTTTTATCATTCTCTGTTACTTTTTTAACTAGAAGATGGGATAAAGAGTTGTAGGAAAAGAAGGTTGTCTATTGTAATTTGGTCTCTCTTGCTGCCTGATTGTACGTTGCTGCCTGCGCCCGTGGGAAATTAAAAAATATTTTATAAAATATTGTCGTATTTGTATTAATTGCTTACCCCATTGCAAAATCGAATTATTATAAGGTGAACTATCGTAACTTGAGCAATACCCGAGTATTTTAATAGTGTTATCACAAAAAAGTGCATTTAGTCATGAAATTGAGATGAAAATACAGTAATTAGTAAATATCTCTCAGTGAAAAATACATGAATGGGTAGATTTGCAGCGAATAATATGTGTACTGTATATATTCCATAGAGAAATCCGCAAACAGGTGAGTCCGCGAATTGTGGGACTGCAAATATGGGGGTTTACTGTATATGCATGAAATGAAAATGCAAAAGATATCTGTTACTCTATGTTGGATACCATCTCACATAGGATTAGAAGGCAATGAAAAAGCTGACACCTATGCAAAAGAGGCTAGAACACTGCCAATATCAGCAGAATTGTTACCATTAGAAGACTATACTAGATACAGTAAAGCGGTGATTAAGAAGAAATGGCAAAATAACTGGAGGAAAGCAATCTTAACAATAAATTAAGAGAAATAAAAGAAACTGTAGACCCGTGGCCATCATCCTATCAGAATTGCCGCAGGTTTTCAGTAATGTTGACACGGCTAAGAATTGGTCACACTAAACTGACACATGGTTATCTGATGAGTAACCCCCATGCCCCTATACCTATGTGCAAAATATGTAATATACAAATAACAGTAAAGCATATTTTAAAGGTATGCCCAAAATATAGAATCCAAAGAGACATTTTATTTAGAAGATATTCCTTTAAAGATATACTGTCAGAAAATGACAAATTTTCACTTTTTAATATTTTAAAATTCCTTAAATTTAATCATATATTCGATAAAATATAAGATTCATAGAATAATTTATAATATATTCCTAATTAATTAATTAGTTCTTAGATGAACATATGTCGCTAGGTTTAATTAAATTATTAGGTTTAAATAGCTTGTCTAATCCTTCGGGCCAGCCCTAGGAGAGTTAATATTAACTCAGTGGTCTGGTTAAACTAACGTTAAAAAAAAAAACTGTATATGCATGTGCGTATGAATATGTATGTATATGTATGGTAAGAAAATCACAAGAAATCCACATGATTTAGTATCAGCGAAAACCAGAAGAAAATAACAGTCAAAAGATCCTTACCAAGCACTTTTGTGAGATGGTTATTCAATCATCATGAGGGGCAGATATTTTGTGCCCTGACTCCATGAATAAACATCTAGTGAAAGCTCTTGGTTTTAAGCACATTAGTTAAAAAAATATATGAGGATCCTTTTGTTCAAGTGTTATATTTGCAGGAATCTTTTTGTGTAAAGCAGGATTTTTAATGGGTCTTGTTATCCTTAGTTTTATGTGTATGTACTGCATCGATGAGACTAAATGGTCCTAGACTCGCTTTGTTCCTTTGGGATTGTCTAACAGTTTTCTAGTGTAGATAAATATTCAGTATGTCATAGATGATAAAATATTTTCCTGGAATTTTTCATTTTTTTGGGGGGTAAAAAACTCCCAAGTTTTGATACTTTGTTTTGTACCAAGTTTTGATACTTTGTTTTGTACCAGATTAATAAGTAATCTAAAGAGGTTTTCTTTGTACAAAGTACACCAACGTGGCTTTGGTATATTTTAATATTATGGATTATGGTTGCCTAATTTGGCTGTCTACCCACCAGAAAATAAAGTTTATATCTACCAGTACTATGCATAAATTTTTAACACAGCCTGAGTTGAAGGTGACTGAAGTGTTTTGTTTGTTTGTACGATGAGGTTCATGACCAAAGAGGTCTTAATGTTCTTTTCCTTGCTTACAGAAAACTGCAATTCATTGTTGAAACAACTATGGCTCAAGAGCCTTATGATTCAAGAGAGTTCCAGAGTATGAGGGATTGCCTTAAGAAAAGTGTAAAGGATAATTTCAGTCGGCCACACACAAACGAAGAAGAATTAGAGATAAGAAAACTGAAAATGAAAGTAGAGCATTCAAGTCAAAGTGAAAAAATTCGTAAACTCTCTCTAGGTCAAAAAAGTAGTTCTGTAACTAAAGTTATAATGTTGGTTGGTGGAACAGGTACGGGAAAAACAACACTAATTAATGCTATGGTTAATTTTTTATATGGTGTAGCATTTGAAGATAACTTCAGGTTTATCCTAATTGACAGTGAAGATGTTTCGAAAAGATCAGAGGCAGAAAGCCAGACAGATTTTATAACAGCCTATACTTTTTATCAGTCTCCTGGGATGCCATTTGGCTATAATTATGTTTTAATTGACACTCCAGGCTTTGGTGATACAAGAGGCATTGAACGTGACCAGGAGATGGCTAAGCAACTGGAGGCATTTTTGAAACAGGATTATGGAGTGGATGAAGTTGATGCCATAGGTCTTGTAACTCCTGTTTCAGTCGCTCGTTTAACACAGTTCGAGAGATATGTATATGAAGGCTTATCGTCTCTCTTTGGGAAGGATGTAAAGGAAAATGTATATATCATGGCTACCTTTGCAGATGCAAAATCCACTGGTTCAAGAAGCGTTAAAAGAAGCAGGAATCAGTTATGCTGGAATATATAAATTCAACAACAGTGCCCTTTTTGCTCAGAACCGTGAAGGTGACCCTACCCATAAAGAATCTTATTTTGACAGTGAGGACTCGGTTCACATCTCTAAGCTGTTCTGGGAGGCAGGATACCGTAGCTTGAGGAATTTCTTTCTCAAATTGTCGAAGACTAGTCCAGTAAGCCTACGTCTTACAAGGAATGTGTTGAAGGAGCGAGCTCATTTACAGCTAGTTGTGTCTGGTCTTCAAGAACAGATTCACAATGGACTGCAGAAACTTGGAGTGTTAAAACAAGAACGAATAATGCTTACTCAAATTATTGAGGATATCAAAGGAAGTTCCAATTTCCAAGAGGAAGTAAAAGTTACCAAGATTAGAAAAATTGACTTAAAACCGGGGGAACATGTTAGTAATTGTGTAGAATGCAATTTTACATGTCATTATCCATGTTCAAAAGATGATGATATGAAATGGAGTTGTTCAAGCATGAGCCGATGGCATTGCATACAGTGCCCTGCTAAATGTATTTGGAATGTTCACAAAGACATGAGATTCAGATATGAAAGTACAGTGGTCAAGGAGCAGCGAATTATTCAGAAGTTACTTGAACGCCATCGTCAGGCACAGTTCCATAAAACTTGCAAAGAGCATGAAATAAAGGTTCTAGAGAGAGAGATAGAGAATCACTCCTGTTCGGTAGGAAGTAAGATTAAAGAAGCTCAAGATCACATAAAATGTCTCGATGGAATAGCACTGAAGCCCAACCCCCTTTATGCCAGAGCATACATTGATCTTCTGATAGAATCGGAAAGGATGCAGAAAAACTGTAATTTTGAGGATAGAATCTGTATGCTGCAAAAACTCAAACATGAAGCAGCTATTGTCGAAGGCATCAAGGGTCACTGTCAAGCATCAGGGGAATCATTACTGGAACACTTTCAAGGTCTTATGATTGGATGAACTGGTCAGGTTTTGGATCGGAATAACTATCCTGAAATCTGAAGCATTGCCAAGTGAAGCATTTATTTAGAATATGGTGAATTCCAATTGTAGAGGTATATGTAGCTAAATAAAATTCACCAATTTTTAAAGATTACATTCAAGACTTGCCTAAACTTCATGGAGATGCATGTATTTACATTCAAAAAATTATCTACAGCCAACATCAGTCACTTGAACAGACACCAACTTTAATTCTATCCATGGTTGAAACATTGTTCTTGGAAATTCGCTGCCTTTTGAATTGAAAGCAATGTTTTTGTGCACAATGTTTTAAGTCATCTACCCTACTGAATATTAGCTTAGCTTTTGTTCTTTCTAACAGAGAGAGGTCTCCTTCCAAGATTAATAGGAAATTGACTAAATCAAGATGAGCAATCGGCTCTTTTTTTTGTTTCCTACTACTGTAGTCTGTATTTTCTGGATTTCTCCTATTTTTTTGTATGCTTCTAGTGAGTAGATTAGTCTGTAATTTTCTGAATTTCTCTTATTTTCTTGTACTCTTCTTTTAGTAAGTAGATTAACAAGCTTGTACTTAAATACAAGACAGCCAATAAGCAAATTCGTTACATACCACTACAAGTTGGAGGTCCTAATTGTGGTTGGCATGTCTCTGTAGTTAGCTTGACAATTGCATTTTAGGACGTGATTCCTAGGTGTCCCATAATTCCTAGAGTAGCAGCACCAAAATAATCAAGCTTCTCGTGTGAATAGCAGAATCAAAATAATCATGAATCCTTGAGTAACATAACCAAAACATTTGTTACTGTGGGTACACAAACCTATCACCTATCATATCTGGAGTACCTTTCATCCGCTCGACCTGGCGCATGCACTAACTAACAAGGAGATACCCACAAAGATGGGGAAAGGATATACCTGCTCAAACAGTTTTCGTGAATAATTGTATCATGTGTACATCCCTCATTTCGTGTGCCTTATTGGTATCTTTTCCTCTTTTTTTTTTTTTTTTTTTTTGCATTTCATGTTTCCTACACTTGTTGTTTGTGAGGTTGAGTTCCCATGCATATTTTGTGCTATTTTGAGTGTTTTTATGTAACTTTGTTTTCTGTGATTGCTGGCATGGAGTATGTTTTTATGTAACTTTGTTTTCTGTGATTGCTGGCATGGAGTGTAAAAAAGATCAGTATTGTTGTGTAGGCAGTGATAAAGTTTGCAATCATTTTTTCTCCTTAGGTGATATATCCCATTCTTTTTTGTGTTTCTTGGAAGGGGAAAGAGCGTTCTCATGTTTCCTCTTGCCCTGTCTAGCCATACCCCTGCACCAGAAGTGATGCCTGATTCGTCTAGAACTTTCCACTCCCTATCCCTCTTCCTCCCCCTCTCTCTCCTTGGGCTTCCCCTCCAAGGAAGACTAATTCTCTGTTTGTCAGACCTCATTCCGCCTCTTTGGGGGATGGGAAGGGAGAAACTAAACAACTTGCGTCTTTTTTACACCCTCAGAGAATAAGGCCTTTCCTTAAGATTGTGGGCTCTCCCCTTTCTCAGTTTTTTTACTCTGTGGCAGGACAAGACAAAGGGCAGTTAGTGCTACTGTCATTAGGTCCTCTCTGCCACCCTCCCACCACCCTTCCCAGGATCTACCTCCCATAGCTGAGACTGGAAAGGTGCTCACTTCACCCCATCCTCCCCAGTTGTCTCACCTTCTTCTCAGGAGATCAAGACTCTGCCTCCCCAGAAACGTTATCAATTGGTATCCTCTTCATCATCGGATTATTCGTTTCAGCATACTAAACAGAGGAAGAATTGCAGTTAGGGAAAGCCTTACTCTTTTTCTCCACAGAGAAGCAGTTGCTGTAGTTGGTGCCCTCCAGGGTCAAAAGTTACAAGTTGGAACAGTCTCCCTCTCCCCATCGCTCAGGCAGCGATCCTGCTTGGGTATCCCACCAGGCTTCAGATTCATACAGAGATTCACGCTTCTGTAGGCAGCCTCCCTTCAGCCACCACTCCAGTGCAGACACCCACAGTGGCTATCGTTACTATTCAAGGGACAGGAGGAATAGCTGCTTTGTTCTCATCATCGTTCTTGATCCATGGACCAGAGGAGCAGACATTACCCCCACTCCCCGTCAGCCCCTATAGAAGGAACTGCTCCCCTCCAAAAAGACTGAGATGCTCGTGATCCCAGCACCATGCCCATGGGTGGGTTCTTCCTCCTGTAGGAGACAAGAACCTGATCCTGCTACCAATCCACTCAGGACCAAGATGCCCCGCACCTGGGACGATTTGTCCCCTGCCGCCTCACCCTCCTTCCCCGCCTTGCTCCTACTACAGTTTCCCATTAGCAACTCCTTCAAGAAGAAGTCCTCATTTGATCTGTCCAGTACCAAGTCATAGGGAGAGGAACCAAGACTAGGAGCAGAAAGCAGCCACCACTTCAGTCATTGCAAAAGTTCCTGCTCCCAGTGACACAGGTGAGATGTAGAGTACAGAGGGCCCCACCCATTTTGGAGCCTACCTCTGACCTGGACCATCGTTTTCAGGAGTTAATTGTGCTCATTCATGAGCTCTATGGCTTTGGGTAGGCAACAGCTGATTCAGCTTTACCATCTGGTTCAGTTTCAGAACGGATGATTGGTTCTGCTCTTGGAGATGAAAACATCAGTAAGGCTACCTTGGTCTAAGCATTCCTGTAAGGTCTTGGCTGAGGTAAACTCAATGATTTTCAGGCCATCTAGAGCCCTTGCAGCCAGCAGATCAGAAGACCTAGTAACCAAAGAAGTGCACAACACTCCCTTCCATTTTGATGCAGCACTGTGCCGACTTAATAACAATGTGCCCTTAGATAAATTATGAGAACAGGGCCTTTCCTTTAATCACACAAGGCCTAATAATTTGGAACTGGTCATGATACCAATTATTCAAGCCATTTATTGGCTGGACTTGCAGCAGAATGCAATAACCACACTCTTTATGAAGGATATTCCATCCCAATCCTGGCAGGAGGGCAGAAAATGATTGGTTTTATGGGGGTTGAAGCCTCACTGTCCTGGTTCATTAAGCCTCAAATTTATGGGCTAGCACCATTCTCCATAGATGAGATGCTACTTGAAACAGGTGTCTCATGAGAGTCGGCTGTACCTTTGAGGACTGTCTGTGAGGAACAGGTCCATCTCTGACTCTGCTTTCTACTTCCATCCAGGAAAGCCAAAGGCAGAGATCACCATCAGTGTGGAAGATTCATGAGATTTCCTTATATATTTGAAGCTGCTACCTCTGAGGCAACTAAAGGAACTAGGCCATCAACTTCGAGACTGTTGACATCTTGGCCTAATCAACCAACCTCCCAAATGAAACTTCTGCAGTCGAAACCTCAGAAATACCCTACCCTTCCATTAGCAGCAAAGGGCGTGGATACATCCCAGCCCTTGTGCCCCGCCTTCCATGGTCAATCCAAAAGACTTGGTATGGTCAAGAAAAGAGGAGGTTTCTACTGAGATTGGCGTTCCCCCACCTCGGCTGCCACAGGTTGGGACTGCCTCTCACTTTTGGATGGTGTGACAACATCTACAGGCAGGGGAATGGGTAGTTTCAGTTCCCTAAGGAATGGTTACCGACTACCCTACAAGGACTATCGACCTCCTCTCTGCCCAGTGCCAATCTCGTTCCTGACATATCAACCACACTCAACCAAAGCCTAGACAGTGTGGGAGGAAGTCAAGTCCATGCTCCAAAAGGGAGCAATCAAGATTGCTCATTCCCCCTTCCTGGTCTTCTACAGCCACCTTTCTCTTGGGCAAAAAGCTTCTGGTGGTTGGAAACCAATCATAGACATTTTGACTCTTGACAGCTACATCAAACAAACTCCCTTCACAGTGGAAAATGCCTACTCAGTGTTGGAATCTGTCAGGGAGGGAGACTATATGGTCTTAGACAACTTTCAGAATGCTTATTTTCATATTCCAATCCACCATGACTCAAAGAAGGTTCTTCAATTCATGTGCCAAGAGAAGGTCTTCCATTGAAGCTCTCTGCTTCGGCCTGATGACAGCTCCTCAAGTGTTCACCAGGGTCTCAAGTTGGAGCCGTTATGAACATATCTGCCTCCTGCATTACCTGGGTGACTGGCTGATCTTAGTCTCCACAGAGGTGGTGTTACTTTGGGATAAACAGCATCTGTCTCTTTGCCAGAGCCTTTGGATTGTCATAAACTGGTGTTAAATCCAATTTGGTGCACAAACAGATGATAAAAAAGCTGGACAGATTCTGAAGACCAAGGAAGTTCTCGTTGTCCCTGATTCTCACTGATTAGACCCGGGCTTTCCAAAATATCCCCAGGGGTCACATCAGGCATGCCACATGATTTCATCTGGCCCACAGTTAATATCAAGAGACTTATAAATCCCAGGTTTACCAGTGCAGCAGCAAAGTCACTCTAATCTAAAGCTTTTACTTTAAATTGAATTTATTCTACCAAGTAGATATAGATTTAAAGACAAGTAAAGAAGGAATTTGAGTTTTATTAAATTTGAAGCCAGATCAGTTTCTGAATATGAAACAAATTGTAGCTCTGTATCCATTTTTTTTTGGCAACCTATCTGTATGAACAGACATTTTCCAAATGAAGTATGACAAGTCTGTTGAGCAGATTTTATCAGATGAAAATTTGAAATCCATTCTCCCACTTGGCTCCTTAAATTTGGGACCTGACTCCTGTGAGACTTGAAAAGAAAAAAACTCATATTATCCTTTCTCACATTAATAGGTTGTATGAAGGAAGACAGTTATGTTTCTGGTTTACCTTTATTAATACCAACAAGTTTTGTTTTAATTAATTCCATGTGTTTTACTTTAGTTTGAAAAAGTAATGTACGAAACTGACATCACATATTGTTTTTCCTGTAGCCTACCAAGATGGCAAAATGTGACTCATTCTAAAAAGTTTGGAGACCCTTGGAATAGACAACCTCAAGGAAGTAGGAAGATGGGTACACACATGCGAACCAAACCTTGTATTGTAACCGATCCTTGTAACAAAAACGCAGTAGTTATAATGTTATAAATACATTAAATATTAAAATATTTTTAATGTATTTACAACATGCAACAAACAACACATATCCCAGAGATAACGATAAATTAACCTGGCTGATCACATTGCTTAGTGGCAAATCAGGGATTGCCCTTTGAACAATTCCTCTCTTTGATAAAACACTAAGATGCTTATGGTTCAATACTAAGATGTTTATATTGAACCAAAGCACTGTATTCTTCCCTATATATCTATGTGAGATGACCGAGATTTCAGACTTGCTCTAGTCTTGATTTTATCTTGTCTCTATCTCTGCCATGCATCTAATGAGTAACCAAAAAATCTTAGTGATTTAAACAAGATGTTACCAACTTGCAAGTGATTTTAAACAAGATGTTACCACCTTGCAAGTGATTTTAAACAAGATGTTACCACCTTGCTGATGTGCATGTTTATTTTAATTACGCTATCAAAATTAGTAGGGTAATCTGTGAGTTGCTTGTAGAAACTATCACTTTAAAAAGAGTAAAATAATTTCACATATCATCGTAGGAAGTAAAACTTGAGAGGATACTAGGTGCCTCACCCCACCTCATTTTATTGTAGTACTATGAATCTTGTTACAACATATGATTATGATTAATGAAACTGAAAATTGAAAATTGGGTGTAGAATATCTTCGAAATTGTGTTTTCAATTCAATCAGTGAGCATTTTGAGACTAAAATCCAAATAACACGAACTTCCTACCTTGTAAGCTTTGCGAATCGTATAAAAGCACTGCAGCTGATCACTTATATTGTTTAAAGGTACTGTAGCTGTAATTGATGTGCATATATAGAGGTACAGTAGCTGTAACTGATATGCCTGTGTAGGAAATAAAGTGTTTTGAACTCGTCTGTGGTTTTTAACCTTGTTGATAGTCTGCTGCGACATTAAGTTGTCACGAACAGTTGTCGATAACCCCCACCCCTTTGTTTTGGTTGTGAACCAGTATTTAGAAGGAATATGACTAGATACTTGTGTCTCAGGTCTTCAGTAAGGGTCTATACAGCAGCTACAATTCTCAACATGTTTGTCATGGTTTTAATACATAACTGATCCTTATTGAAGAGGTGAAAACATATTTGACCATGTGGTCATTCTTATAGAACATACTTGACCATGTGGTCATTCTTAAATCATGTATTGAAGTAACTTATTTTACTAATCGGAGAAAAGCTCTGAAGATACATTGTTATAAAAAAATAATTTTAAGAATTAATAAACTGACTGTGCTTGAAGCTCCATGTAAATTTTTGAATTGGAAGTTGGTAGGCACATCACAACCAAGAGCAAGAATGTCAGTCAAGTCCAAAGGGTGAGTTAGGCTTGGACATCATGAGTTTTCTTAATCACTCGGTCGGATGTGGGTGGTTCGTGCATTGATTGCTCTCTGTTTTCAGGTTGCCATAAATTGACAAAACTATACATACGGAAGAAAGTTGCACATTTCCTTCCCTCTTAAAATAGGGAAAAATCTTATTTGATCAGAGGAAAGTACATGAAAATGTAATTGTGTGAGTGAATACTCACCAAGGACTTGCCTTGTATAATCAATGTGACCAAAGAAATTGATTATTTAACTCGCAAGGATAAAAGTTGAAAAGTAAGAATATGTAATCTTCCATAATTTTTTACATATTAAAATTCAAAGGTGCTGAGAAGAAAGTATTTCTTTATACAGTATATTTTTAAATCAAATTTCGCATGAGTTCCATATGTTAGGGATGAACAAGCCATCTTGGGCTACCTCCACTGCCCATTCCTCTCCCATTTTGCTATTTTGCATCCAAGAATCTGTTGTGGTACAGGTGGCCTCGTGAATCTGGAAGAGTCCAGGTACCTCCAAGGAAGCCAGTAAAGTTTGCACGAAGTGAGAAAATAAAAATTCTCAAAGATTATGCAACATTACGAACACTGAAAAATTCTCATTTGGAAGTTGATAGAAGATATCTGGAAGCCATGCAATACATGAATGCATTCACCATGTAATAAAACTGATTAAATCTGCAATATATGACTTATGGTATACAGATCTACATACCTATTTCCATACAAAGGTATTGCAACAGCTTTATTTTGGTAAATACCATATGCCTATCATCAAGGGTGAAGGTGTGGTTAACCTACACAGCTTAGATTTTCATAGAGTCTTACATGCTGTTGTTTTGTTTACAAGCGTGACCCAGCTGCGCAAGCGCAAATTTCTTTCTTCTCACACTACAAAGCATCAGCGACGCATCGTCAGAGAGCGATTTCTTGACGCATTCGTGTTTTGCCGAACTTGTGCAAGTGTTAGCGTGTTTGTGACACAATAGGACGTACGCAGAGATGTCCCAACGTCGTCAGGACCCTGAAAGGCGCGTATTGCCTGTCGGTAGTGAGCGTGTGAGACGCATTTTAGACGTGGATGCTGGAGAGGGACCAAGCACCCAAAGGGATCCATCTTTTCAACGCCGTGTTGTACAGCCCCGTGTGGCCGAAAGTGACCGTGGCCCCAAGGGCCGTACCCTGTGTGTTTATGACCCATAGGAAACATCGGGGTGTCCTGAGAGGCATTCGTAAACATTTGGGAGGCCTCCAACAAAAGGACATTGATGAATACTTGTTGGAGCTCGATCGAGAGCAGGTGGAAAGTCCTCATTTTGATGGCAGTTGGTCATCTAGTGACGAGGACACCATGCCCGATGTCAGTGATGACGAGTATTTTCCCCCAGTGTCCGTACGAGAGCCAGAGCATGAAAGTGAACTCGAGTTCAGTGGTTTCAGTGCTTATGAGGGAGAGTCTGAGGAGGAGGAGGCACCGATTGTGGCTGGTGGGGACGAGACAAAGCGATGGTGAAAGTGAGGGAGATAGGCTAGTTGTTGGGGGGGAGTGCGAAGTCGTGCCCGTGCACATGCCCGTAGAAGGTCGCAATGTCGTGGCAGCCTAGGTGAAGGCCATTTGTCTGAAAGTGATAGGGTTGGTTGGAGGACCCCACCCCACCTAACATGCACCCATTCACGGCAGCACCTGGACTGACCGTCCCTGAGCCTCTCACTGCACTGGGGTTCATTCAGCTCTTCCTTACGCGGGAATTGCTGGAATACCTCGTTGCAGAGATGGCGGATTACACTCGGTACTGCTGTGAGGAACTGCAGACGACGACGTCGTATCAATGGCAGGGCTGCAACCTCATGGACATGGCGCATTTTTTGGGGCTCCACATTTTTTTGGAATGATGCCTGCTGCCGACATCAGGCAATATTGGAGGCGGAATTTTTTTTTAAGTATGCCCAATGTGCCCGGCATTATGCCCCTTGATAGTTTCCTGGCGTTGGACAGGTATTTCAGCGCCTTCAACCGAAGGGCCATAACCCGGAATAACCCAGATTGCCTCATCTTAGTCCGCCCAGTGTTGGAGTACATTCGTGAACGGTGCCAGTTTCTGGTGGTTCCTTCCAAGAACCTTTCTTTGGATGAGGGGATGATGCCATACAAAGGATGTCCAAGCATAAAAGTGTACAACCCCAAGAAGCCAAAGAAATATGGTGTGAAGTTATTTTTTATTATGGAACCCAACACTGGATACGTCGTTGACTTCTCTGTATATTCTGGGGTCTTTTCCACGCTGCACGAGTCTTCGGTCTTGTGGATGGTTTCCGTAACCAGGGATACCACCTTTTTATGGATAATTATTATAACTCGGTATCCCTGACCCAGGAACTGTATGAAGCAGGTGTGCACGTCAGTGGTACCCTTCGGTTGGTGCGTGGGGCCCCGAATGTCCTTAAGAGGTTCGCTAGCCACCTGCAACATCTGCCAAGAGGAGAGACAGAGTGGCGGCGGAAGGGAGATGTCTTCGTCATCTGTTGGAAGGGGTCTGACTCGTGCCCATGATTACGACCAGTCATGAGCCCATCCAAGAAGAGGTCGTTCAGCGGAAGAAGACACATAGGCAGGGCCAAGTTACGTATGAGGAGTTTCATGTCCAACGGCCTACTGTCATCGGGCACTACAATAGGCACATGGGAGGAGTTGATCTCTTTGATCAACTCATCCAGTATTATCCCTTCACCAGGTGAACCAGGAGGTGGACACAGAAGCTCCTCAAATACCTCCTTCAGTTGGCCCTCCAGAATGCCTACATCCTCTACTGTGGGTACAATTCCGACACCTGGAGGTTGTCCCACATCCAGTTTCTCGAGGTGGCCGGGAATGCCCTCATAAACTTCAGTCCTGAGGAGTGTCGCTAGGAGGGTCTACCTCTGTCGTCCTGCTCCTGCTGATGCTGCCCCTGCTACTGCTGCCGCCCTTGATGATGCCGCCGCCCCTGCTGTCCCTGTCCCCACTGCCGCCCTCCCTGACATTCCAATGTCCCGTCGGGTAGTGGACCCTGTGTGTCAGCTGCAGGCAGAGGATCACACACTGGAGCCCCTAGAAGAGCGTAAGCAGAAACGGTGCCAGGTGTGCCATATGAATGGCAGAAGAAGAGACACCCGGTTCGTCTGTCACACCTGCAAGGTAGCACTCTGCAGGATCGGGGAGTGTGACCGCAAATACCACACTGCGGTCATATATTGGAGTGCGTCTACCCGAGGGACACTGGAGGGCGCAGCGGACCGCCGAAGGGCGGCCCATCTGCAGTAAGGGCGCGCATCTCCCTCCTCCACCTGCACCTCGTCATGTCGAGAGGAAAAAATGCAAGACTCTTCAATGGAGGAGGGAGAAAACAAGACTAGAACGAAGAGTCAGGATTACGAGTGAGTATTCTGCATTGATTTTATATTTAATTTTATATTTATTACAAGTTTTTATATATCTGTATTTATTGGTGTTTTGTATATTATTTTGTGTTATGCAAAAAAAAAAAGTTTTTCACCTATATTCCTTTTAGTTATGTATTCGTACCAAAATAAGAAAATATATATATATATATATATATATATATATATATATATATATATATATATATATATATATATTATTTATTTATTTATATATATGTGTGTGTGTGTGTGTGTATGAATGTGTATATATATACTGTATAGATATATATATATTTTTTTTGGTAAGCAAAAAATCTTACATTCTAGTGATATTCAATCATTTACCTTCATTTTGCAACAAACGGGAAGTCTCTAGCACAATATTTCGATTTATGGTGAATTTTTGAAAAAACTTTTTTTACCTCCTCCACGCTAACTCTGCTGAAAATCTCAGAAATTCTTTAGTCACTTTGTCGTAATTTTTGCACTGTTTTCTATTAGTCGTTACATAAAGTTTTATATACAAAAATGTATGCAATTTCTTGTAGAATACAACAAAAAATAACTTCATGGTTGTAGCTTTTATCAGTTCTGAAATATTTTCACATAAATCACGATAACTGCCAAAATTTCAACCTTCAGTCAACTTTAACTTGAGCGAAATGGTAAAAAATGCAATTGTAAGCTAAAACTCTTACATTTTAGTAATATTCAATCGTTTACCTTCATTTTGCAATAAATTGAAGTCTCTAGCACAATATTTTGATTTATGGTGAATTTAAAAAAAAACATTTTCCTTACGTCTACGCGCGGTAACTCCGCCGAACATCTCAGAAATTCTTTCGTCTTGTTGTCGTAATATTTGCACCGTTTTATATTAGTCGATACATAAACTTTTATATATGAAAATGTGCGCAATTTCATTTACAATACAACAAAAAATAACTCATGGTTGTAGCTTTTATCAGTTTTGAAATATTTTCATATAAATCACGATAAGTGCCAAAATTTCAACTTCGGTCAACTTTGACTCAACCGAAATGGTTGAAAAATGTAATTGTAAGCTAAAACTCATACATTCTAGTATTTGCAACAGACGGGAAGTCTCTAGCACAACATTTCGATTTATGGTGAATTTTTGAAAAAACCTTTCCTTACCTCCACGTGCGCTAACTCTGCTGAAAATCTCAGAATTTCTTTAGTCACTTTGTCGTAATTTTTGCACCGTTTTCTATTAGCCGTTACATAAAGTTTTATACATGAAAATGTGTGCAATTTCATGTAGAATACAA
Source organism: Macrobrachium rosenbergii (assembly GCF_040412425.1). Classification (NCBI taxonomy): domain Eukaryota; kingdom Metazoa; phylum Arthropoda; class Malacostraca; order Decapoda; family Palaemonidae; genus Macrobrachium; species Macrobrachium rosenbergii. The sequence goes on from NC_089743.1 coordinate 7,422,136, forward strand.
CAAAAGATAACTCATGGTTGTAGCTTTTATCAGTTTTGAAATATATTCATATAAATCACGATAAGTGCAAAATTTCAACCTTTTGTCAACTTTGACTCGACCGAAATGGTCGAAAAATGCAATCGTAAGCTAAAAATTCTAGTAATATTCAATCATTTACCTTCATTTTGCAACAAACGGTAAGTCTCTAGCACAATATTTCAATTTATGGTGAATTTTTGAAAAAAACTTTTTCCTTACTTCCACGCTCGGTAACTCGGCTGAAAATCTCAGAATTTCTTTAGTCACTTTGTCGTAATTTTTGCACCGTTTTCTATTAGGCGTTACATAAAGTTTTATACGTGAAAATGTGCGCAATTTCATGTAGAATACATCAAAAAATAAATCATGGTTGTAGGTTTTGTCAGTCTTGAAATATTTTCATATAAATCACAATAAGTGCCAAAATTTCAACCTTTGGTCAACTTTGACTCGACCGAAATGGTCGAAAATGCAATTATAAGTTAAAACTCTTACATTCTAGTAATAATCAGTCATTTGCCTTCATTTTGCAACAAATGGGAAGCGTCTAGCACAATATTTCGATTTATGGTGAATTTTTGAAAAAACTTTTTCCTTATCTCCGTGCACGCTAACTCTGCTAAAAATCTCAGAAATTCTTTAGTCACTTTGTCGTAATTTTTGCACCGTTTTCTATTAGCCGTTACATAAAGTTTTATACATGAAAATGCGTTCAATTTCATGTAGAATACAAAAAAATAACTCGTGGTTGTAGCTTTTATCATTTTGAAATATTTTCACATAAATCACGATAAGTGCCAAAATTTCAACCTTTGGTCAACTTTGACTTGACCAAAATGGTCGAAAAAATGCAATTGTAAGCTAAAACTCTTACATTCTAGTAATATTCAATAATTTACCTTCATTTTGCAACAAACAGGAAGTCTCTAGCACAATACAGTATTTCGATTTATGGTGAATTTTTGAAAAAAAAAAAAAATTTTTACATCCGCTCATTACGAATTCATGTATCATTTTGTGATAATAGTTTCTCTGTGTTGCTTTGATCGTTTTTACAGATTGTTATAGACCAAAATATAACAATTTTTAAAGTAAATTGTATTTTTCCTAACTATACAAACCCGAGGTCCTTTACATTAGGAGATTACTTTCAGGCGTACGCTGGAAACGGCTGTTGAACTTCAAACAAGGTGGTATAGGCAGTTAACTACTGTCCGGGAGGCGGGAGCACCGCCTGCCCAGATGTAAACATTCCAATTTGCTTTTCGGCCCAGGTACAGATTGAGGGGTGGCATGAGGTGGGCATAATTAAAATTGTTATTTGTTCCGACACAATGTACAAACCCTCGGTCTTTTACATTAGGAGACTTACTGATTGGAGGGAGGAATCTGAAAAGTCTCTCTGAACTGACTGGAGTTCACCACCTTGTCTTCCCTTCCTGGTCGTAAGAGCGAGGAAGGAAAAAACTACCTCTAACAAAAATCGGGTTGTAGGAAACGCAGGATCAGTTGTCAGACTTCTGGGCCCCTTTGCATGAAAGAGAAACGTCAGTTCATGCAAAGTAGGCTAGGAAGAATTGACGTCGGATGACAATAAGGCAAATACAAGTTTTGGGTTTGTCTCAAAGTCATGGACTCCCTCCTCCCCTTGCAAGAGGAGGGAGTGGGGTTCTTCTATTAACCTGAAAGGAAATAGAACGGAAGCTCTCGTTATGTGCTTACCTGCCTCAGTCGCCGGTCCAGCTTGTAACAGCGGCGTCCGCTCCTGCCCGTAGGAAGAGAGCTTAGGATGGGGAGAGGAAAAGAGGCCAGTCACTCAAGATTCATCTCCCAATCAGCACCGTACAACATAGGTGAGATGCAACCTGTCCCGTTAGGGGAGCTGGATAAGCTACACAACTTGTTGAGCAGCCACCACAGGACCCAAGGAAAAAGTGTCCAAGGACTTGTGTGCAACATCCCGGAGGTAGAAGGAGGTGAAGGTAGTCTGTCGGGACCACACCCCTGCCTTCAGCACCTGTGGTACCGACATATTCTTCCGGAATGCTAGGGACGGACCAATGCTGCGAACCTCGTGAGCTCTCGGACCGAGCGTGCGGTGTCGTCTTTTCCTGCAGCAGAGTACGCTCTCCTTATCGTCTCACGAAGCCAAAAAGAGATGGTATTCTTGGACACTTCTTTCTTGGTCGAGCCAGTGCTAACGAAGAGTCATCGACACTCAGGCCGGAGGTGCCAAGTCCTCTTCAGATAGCGCCGCCGCCACACCTAACAGGACACAGTAGCATCTCGTCTGGATCATTATCTACGAAGTCCTCTAGGGAGGATCGTGAAGGACTCGAACCGTCGTCAGGGACCGAAGGGTTTCGAGGAGTCTTCGCGAGCGAAATCCGGGATGAAATGGCGTAACTGATCCCCATCCCCTCAGTGTTTGACATTAAAGGAAAGTCCATGAAGCTCGCCTACTCTCTTCGCCGATGCCAGGGCAAGCAAGAAAACAGTCTTGAGGGTCAGATCCCTGTCTGACGACTCTCTTAAAGGCTCGTCACGGTGCACTGAGTCAGGCTCCTTATCACGAGAGTCACATCCCACGCAGGGGCCTGAGATCCTGGGTGTGCAAGACCGTTCGAAGCTTCTCATGAGTAGAGAAATCTCGAAAGAGGAAGAGATGTCTACTCCTTTCAGCCGCAAGACTAGGCGAGTGCGGCTCAGTAGCCCTTACAGCTGAAACGGAGAGAAGCTTCTCTCGGCGAAGGAAGACGAGGAAGTCGCGACCTGTTGAACAGTAGCTCCGACCGGAGAGATACCCTTCGACGACACCAACCACAGAAGGCGGACCACTTTCCTGGTATACCGCTGCGGAGGATCTTCTGAGGTATCCTGCCATCTCTGTTGCTGCATTGTGGCGAAAAGCCACTCGCTTTCAAGAGATGGTGGATAACCTCCAGCCGTGAAGACACAGGGAATGCACTGCCAGGTGGAACCGTTGCGCGTGAGGTTGACGCAGAAGGTTGGGCCAGGGGATCTCTCGGCGCCTCTGAGAGGAGAGCTAGCAGGTCCGGTACCAACTGGCCTGGGGCCATTTGGGTGCCACCAGAGTCATTCTGAGATTTGGGGTGATCATCACTGCTGATCACCCGCGAATCGACAGAATGGGGAAAGGCATAAGTGTCGAGGTTGTCCCACGGGTGTTGGAACGCGTCCACCAGCGGCCCATGGGTCCGGCACGACGGAACAGAAGACCTGGAGTTTCCTGTTGTGCGGGTGGCGAACAGATCGATGACTGGACGCCCCACAGATCGAACAGCCTTTCCGCCACTTCCTGATGGAGGGACCACTCGGTCCCTACCACCTGGCTCTGGCGGCTGAGCTTGTCTGCCACGACATTCCTCTTGCCTGGAATGTACCTGGCTGACAGCTCTACTGAGTGAGCTACGGCCCACTCGTGCACCTGCATCGCCAGTTGATGAAGCTGGTGGGACACCAGTCCCCTGCTTGTTGACGTATGCCACTACTGTGGTATTGTCGCTCATCAGTACCACGGAGTGTCCATCACTCGATCCTGGAACTCTTGGAGGGCCAGGAAGGCCACTATGAGCTCCAGGATGTTGATGTGAAGGTGCTTGTCGTCTTGATGCCACACTCCCGAAGTCAGCAACTCCTCCAGGTGTGTGCCCCATCCCTCGGTCGATCGTCCGAGAACAGAAGCATGTCCGGATGGGGAGTATGCAGGGATATTCCTATTAAGAGGTTCCTGTCGTCTAGCCATGAGTGAAGGTCCTTTCTCACTTCCTCGGAAAGAGGAATGAGGAAGGACTGGGGGTCTCGGGACTGGGGACCAATGCTCCTTTAGCCTCCACTGGAGAGACCGCAGGTGAAGACGCCCGTGAGGTGCTAGCTTCTCTAAAGACGACAGGTGACCGATGACGACTTGCCATTGCCGAGCTGGTTGTTCCTGTCGAGACAGGAACAACTGTGCTTCCTGCCTGAACTTGCTGATGCGAGAGTCCGAGGGAAAGACTTTTGCTGCCACTGTGTCTATCAGCATTCCCAGGTACTTTGTCCTCTGCTTGGGGGTGAGATCTGACATCTCCAGATTTACCACGATCCCTAGATCCTGACAAAACTCGAGAAGACGATCCCTGTCCTGTAGCAACTGCGGGCGAGAGCTCGCCAGGACTAGCCAATCATCGAGATACCTCAGCAGACGTATCCCGCGTGAGTGGGCCCAAGCTGACACGAGAGAGAACACTCTCGTGAACACCTGGGGAGTGGTCGAGAGCCCAAAGCAAAGTGCCCTGAATTGGAAGACCGACTCCCCGAGGACGAAGCGGAGGTACTTGCGTGAGGACGGATGGATGGGTATCTGGAAATATGCATCCTTCAAGTCCACCGTAAGCATGAAGTTGTTCTCCCTGATGGAAGCCAGCACAGATCGCGCTGTTTCCATCGTGAACCGAGTCTGGCGAAGGAAACGGTTCAAGGGAGAGAGGTCTATGACCGGTCTCCATCCCCCTGATGCTTTCTCCACGAGAAAGATACGGCTGTAAAAGCCTGGAGACTGGTCCGACACGACTTCCACAGCATTCTTGCTCAGCATGGCCTGCACTTCTTGCTGTAGTGCGATGTCCTTCGACGAACCTGAAAGGTAAGTTTGGAGATGGACCGGCGAGTAGGTGAGGGGAGGCCGAGACTCGAAGGGTAGTAGATATCCCTCCCGAAGGACATCCACTATCCAGGTCTCGGCTCCTTGTCGCTGCCGTGTTGCCCAATGGCTCGATAGGCACTCCCCACCTTTGGCAGCTTCTGGGGAATGCCGCCTAGCCTTTCCCCTTCTTCTTCTTCCCTTTGCCCCCTTTACCGGACTGGAAAGGGGGCTGAAAAGGACGGGAGTAACCCCTCTTTTCGAGGAAGAAGAAGGCTGGGTGTTTCCTCGGGACCCCTTCGAAGACTGGGACTTCTTAGGGGCCGAGGAAGAGCCAGCCTGGCCCGAAGACCTGGCTGCAGTGGGACGCGAAGACCCGGAGGTCTTAACCACTGCCTGGTGGACAAGCCGGTCGTTCTCATCGGCACGGCGTTTGTCCACCGCGGCGTCCACCAACTCTCTAGGGAAGAGAGAGGAGGAACCCAGCAACGGTCCATTCCGTAGAGCAATTGCCGACTCGGGACCTACAGACCTGGCAAAGCGAGAGAGAACAGCGTCTCTCCGCTTTAACACCAGGTTCGCCCACAGGTTTGCAGTCTGGTGGGCAAGGTAGGAAATAACCCTACCTCCAGACTGGCACAGTCTCCCAAAGGCAGAGTCCTCCCCAGGTACGATAGCGCCTGAGGAAGCAGCCACTTCGATACTGAGAAGGACCACAGATCGAGCCAGGAGACTGCCTGGAAGGCGCCATGGCGGTGGCTTCCAGGGTTGCAGCTTCTTGTTGGGAGAGAAATGTTCTCTGCCGACAATTGCTGCAACGAAAGACCCGGATCCAAACGCAAGTCAGGTCCAGGTCAACCTGCTTAGTCAACAACGCCCCTTCCGATGGAGTATAAAAGCGCTTCTGACGAGGCGGGGGAGCTTGTCCGGCGACTCGATTGAAGGAGCTGTCTTGCCCAGACACAAGACCGTTCACTTGATCGAGAACTCCCTCGGCAAGCGCGGACCACGGCAGTCCCACGAAGCCTTGGGGTTCCTTCTTGAGGCAGAGGCGAAGGGCCGGGCTGGAGAGTCAAGTGAGGAACCGTGTCCAAAGCCAGTCCATGGTCAGCAACAGGGGCAGCAACAGTCACGTACGGAAAAGATGGCGTCACCATGTAGGAGGGGCCAGCGCGTGAGAATGGAGCCAAGCCAGGTGGTAATGGAACAGCGTGCTGGCCTGCGGGTGACGCCGATACCTGGGTGTCAGATGTGATGCCACTGAAACCGGCATCTGGACAGATCTAGAAAAGGTGACGGTAGTAGTCGTGGCTGCCGCTGCCGAGTGGGTCGCGACTGGAGGGAGGGGCCAGGGGAGCCAAGCCTTCCAGGGCCGAGCCAGGTAGACCCAGGGGGTCATAGCCTGGCTGTCCAGTCCGGAACCTGAAGCAAAAGTCGGGTTATCAATGGAAGCCTCTACTCGATCCGGAGGAAAAATTTCACCTCCGGAACGGGAAGAGACTTCCGAGAGGATGCCGCGGTCCAACTCTCCCCCACGCCCTTCCACTAACGAAGATACGTAAGAGGAAGGGGAGGGGGAGTCCGATACGTAAGAGGAAGGGGAGGGGGAGTCCTCACCCGAGGGAGAGGGAGCAAGAAGGGGAAGCTCGCCGGGAGGAAGAAACGAACCCGAAGTATTAGCCACCAACGGCGTCGTCGGGGGCGTATTTCCCTCGGACGACTCCTTGGAAGGCTTACGACGGTAACGTCGCCTCCCCTCGAACTTACCCCACTGCTCGGAGGACCACAAACAACACTCATCACAAGTAGAGTCACGTGAACACACACGCCCCCTGCAAGATGTGCAGAGTGCATGTTGGTCCACGTCGACTCTAGAACGAAAAGAATTACACTTTTTACCCCCTACCCCAGGACACACACGCTGGGGAAAGGAGGGTTTAGACAACTTTTCCATGATGATGAAAACAAAACAGAAAAATCCTACCAAAGGTAGAAGTAAGATGCAGTCAGGCAGAGAGCGAAGAACAACGTCCGCACGCTACGACGGCCGAAAGCAAATTGGAATGTTTACATCTGGGCAGGCGGTGCTCCCGCCTCCCGGACAGTAGTTAACTGCCTATACCACCTTGGTTGAAGTTCAACGGCCGTTTCCAGCCTACGCCTGAAAGTAATCTCCTAATGTAAAGGACCGAGGGTTTGTATATTGTGTCGGAACAACATTGCAATTTAGTGTACAATACAACGAAAAAAAAACTCGTTAGCTTTAACTGTTTTGCTAACAGCACGATTTGTATACAATTATATATGAAATTTTTTTTCGCACTGTCATATATTCCAATATTTATATATGATAATTATATTTTTTCATTTCTGATGGTTGCATACTAAACTTAGGCAATGACAAAAAAAGGAGCCAAAAATGAACTCATAACCATAAAAACTAAGCGTGCTGTGATTTTTTTAAAAACTTTCTTTCCGCTTCAGCGCTAACTCTCAAACCCTGCCGGCATATGGCAGACACTTTTGTAAATAGAGGCTCGGCGTTTAGGGTTAAGATACTGACAGTGCATTTCTATATTACAGGTTAGAGGTTTTTTTTTTATATACCTCCTTACTGGGATACCATTTCTGTTCCACAAATTTAGAGCAAAATGAAATAACAATGAAAATGATTGCTTCTAGTACAAATTTCCAAAAATGACACTACTTGGAGGCTACGAAGTATTTCACTACAGAAATAACACTCTGTCCTAGGGTGTGACAATAGTGTTACATCTCACACCTAACAAACATTTTATGAAAGGAGTTAAACTACATGTTGTGTTAGGAGCATACAGATCTGTGGAACAGAGTAAGTGGTGCCATAATTTCCAGTTAGTGAAGGGTAAGTATGCAAGGAGAAGATAACTATACTGCAAGATACAGGTTGTACAGGTGCAATTATACATAAAAGTTGGCAATTAAGTTAAGTATACCTAGTATAACCAGACCACTGAGCTGATTAACAGCTCTCCTAGGGCTGGCCCGAAGGATTAGATTTATTTTACATGGCTAAGAACTAATTGGTTACCAAGCAACGGGACCTACAGCTTATTGTGGAATCCGAACCACATTACAACGAGAAATGAATTTCTATCACCAGAAATAAATTTCTCTAATTCTTCATTGGCTGGCTGGAGACTCGAATGCAGGCCAGCAGGGTGCCAGCTGAGAACGATACCGACCCGTCCGAGCAATTGAGGACCAAATGACTGATAAGGGATGGGTTTGTGCACTTTTTGACAGGCGTATCTGTAGATATCCTGTTCAAAGGTTTATGTAAAAGCTCTCTGTAATATTAGGGCAAGTTACATGCTGTTCGCCTAGATAACCCTATTTATGACCATATTCTTGGAAACTTTATAGGCATAAAAGCCCCAAAGGAATGATCAAGCTGAGGCTGAGATGGTCGAGAAAGTTTTGGGGATAGATGATCAAAGGAGCAAGCCAGAAAAAAGTAATGCAGTGATGGATTTGGAGTGGTGGTGACCAGAGACGAGGTCCAGTGAGAGAAATGTAGCATTAGGCCACTAACTGTAGCCTCTAGCATCCCACATGTAGGAGCAGAGTGGCTGAAGGAGGCCCAGCAGAAGAAACCCAGCCCTGCTAAGTAGTGGTTAAGAGCCAAGACCGAAGCAGAATATAGGACAATGAGTGAAGCCACTTTAAAGTGTAAGGTTATTAGTGACATTATATCATGTTTTTCAGGGCAAGGTGTCATGAGGAGTGTGGCAAATCCTTGTGATGAAGGTATATCATGCCCAAGAGATGAAGCTGGCTCATGAGTCCATTGTTGGTGGTCATCTTGGAGGTAAGAAGACTCTCCCACATACTGAGCCAGGATTGGTTGCAGACATCATTGGTTTTGCAGGTCTTTTGATGTTTGCCAGAAGACTGCACTGCGGGGCCATTCCAAGATACTATTGGGAAAGATGGCACTAATGGAAGGGCCATTCAAGGGATAAGCTGTAGACCTGTTTGGACCTATATTATCAATGTCAGAGAAGGGCAACAGGTACACCCTGACAGTGGTATACTACATTGCAAGATATCCAGAGGCAGTAGCCTTCCTAAAATAAAAGTTGAGCAGGTAGCAGTCACTACCTTAAGTTTTTCACCAGGGTACGATTTCCCAAGATGCTTAGTGACTGAGGTACCCAGTTTTCCTCTGAGATGTTTAAGACTATGTAGTCAAAGATGCAACCAGCAGGCAACCCCATTATGACATGTCTAGTTAATGCACCAACTCATTTCCCACAACAGTCTTGACCATTTGATAGGAGACTGTTAGACTAATAGGGAATTTCTTACCTTACCACCATTCTGCTCCTGTATTCTACCATGTAGTTGTGTCAAGAGATGCTTTCCAACACCATTATGGTGACCTCAGTGTCAGTGCTTTTCCACATTCCTGTTGATCCTTCAGATGATTAACAGTGTGCTGGTTTCCCAGTATGAGGTTACCCCCAGTTGCTCCTCACTGCTCTATGTTGAGTGGGATCCAAATATGACAGGTTTTCTTGCTTCATTACTGAAGAGTCGAGACATCTACCTCTTCTAATTGGATTGGTGTCATCAGTGAGTGATCTTTTCAATATGAACTGCTTTCAGCAGATTGCAGTGTCTTTTGCATGTCTCTCTCTTGACAAGTTCCTCACTGTTTACACGCACATAAATATAGCTCAATCCTTTCTTGGGTCTTCCAGTTGAAGGGCTTGGACCTCTCTACCTTGGTAAAGGCATTTCTGTAGGGAGAAATGAATGGTCTTGCTTGGCTTAGGGTCTTGGTCCTCCAGATGGTAGACTATGGACAGAGAATTTATGCCTAGGATTGTTTTAGGCTTAGCATCAGAAAGAGGAGTAGGTAAATTGCATGGTCTCTGCTGCTTAGTGCAACACTTTGAAATGTGGATCACTCATTCTCATTTGTTTCTGAGTTTTAATAAAACTCAGGATTGATCAGTTCCTAACAAGAGATGAATCTTCTCTGATTCTATCCCTTAGGAACTACTTCAGAACCAGGAGTTGTTGTCCTGTCGAGGGTGATTTCACTGAACTGCCTATGCAAGACTTGACACCTCAAACCAGATGTCAACAACTTTGTATTGGTACCAGGAATCACAAGAAGGGAGAGTTGTAGGTCATCACATCGTTCAGACTTTGGGAAGTTATCAAGAGAGTATGAGTTTTTTGCTGATGGGGATTAGAAAAGTCAGTGTTTCTGCATCCCTATAGTGTCAAGGGAACTTCTCAGTATTATGGGACTTTGTGGGGTTGTGCCAGTCACCTATACTTCTTCCTGAGGGATGTCAACCACAAGTGATAGTTGCTGCTTAGGCTCTGTAGTGGCTGCTCAGCATTTGTGTAACTCCTGAACTCCACTAGAACTGAAGAGGTTTATGATGGGTCGTCCTTTTCCTGCTCACTTCGTGACTGGAAAGGTGACATTCCAGGGTAGGAGATCAATCCCAGTAATGATCTCTGGACAACACCTGCCTAAAGAGTGAGTCTCTATATAAAAGACAATGGATTGTCCCTCCAAAGCATACTACTAACAATTCTAACTATGGTCCATTAGAAAAATTACCCCAGATTAATACAAGTGGGTTCCAACATAACCGTAGCCCACCCACTTAGTTTAGTCCGATTTCTCTAATCACTTACTTCACTATCAGTGGACAGAGCTCCAGGTGTGTATGTCCTCCTTGGCTTTGACCTTCAGTCTGCGTGTTGAAGCCCTTGACACCAATCAGTCTTCTTTGTTACTAAGCCCTTTGTTGGCCGAGTCGGTTGAGCTTCAGACTGTCATTCGATGGGCCGGAGTTCAATTCCCACGGCCGGCTGATAAAGAGTTAGAGGAATTTATTTCTGGTGATAGAAATTAATTTCTCGCTATAATGTGGTTCGGATTCCACAATAAGCTGTAGGCCCCGTTGCTAAGTAAGCAATTGGTTCTTAGCCACGTAAAATAAGTCTAATCCTTCGGCCAGCCCTAGGAGAGCCGTTAATCAGCTCAGTGGTCTGGTAAAATAAGGTATACTTCTTTGTTACTATTTGCTAAAAAGGAATTGTACTGGAGACAGCAGACAGGCATTATGAAAGCATTTATACCTTAGCCATCCCCCCCACACAAATGGTTGTCCTGGATCCTTCCCTGTGCTGTTCCAGTCTAAGGCTATCAACCTGCAAGGTCTTCTTCATGCTTGGGTATTTTGTCCACCAACCCTTATCCCCCCAGGTCCCCAGCTCATCTGTTTGCATTGCACTGTTGTTTGTTGTCCAAATTGGCTTCAAATTCATCTCACTGTGAAAAATTTCATTTTCATCTCTGAATATATCTCTGAAAAGCCCCTCTAACAATATAGTTATCAATTTAATCAAATAGGTTCCAAACTAGTGGTAGAGTTTACCTTTGATCCCATAATTTCCCTTCATTAAAAAAAAGGGAAGATTTTGGTTCTGGGAAAATTTGCAAAGGAATTAATTCACAATTATTTTAAGCATCAGAGAGTAGGTTGTATGTAAGGTTTTCAGGCTTGTAGTCATTTATTTAGCTTTTGTCAAGGCATATGATAAAACAGAAGAACTGACTGTTATTTTATTGTTATCATCATCATCATCCTCTTCATTTTTCATCGAAAGTGGCCAGCTGTTCCTGGAAAAAGCAGTCAAGTTGACAAAGCAAAGGAGGTGGGATGAAGATAGTCCTTGTGGAAAAGTTCCTATAAAGCCATGACAGAAGTGAAGTTCATTGGACTTGAAATACACTTCATGGTGTACTACTAGTTACATCACAGTGCTTTTTATCATCGTTTCAAAATGAATTCTCCTTACTTACCAAGTGAATTATACCCCCAAGTTGTTATGTGTCTCAGCATCACAGTTACAAATTTTCCAGAATAATTTTATGCACTGAATATTTATGGCCAGATCAGTTTAGTTTCTCTTGCAACAGTTGCATAGAATGATAAAAGTTGAATGTGTACAATATCTAAATTGGAAATTAATGTTGAAACATTTTAGCATTTTTTCAAGTACTGGAAATGGCAACACTCAGAAGCATATTGAATACTGGCTCTTGTTTTTCAATAAATGAAGAGGAAGTTTTGTCAAAATAGGGTACACTAAGCTTACACATGCATATCTACTCTTGGCCTCTACTACTGTAATACAATACAATATATTAATGATTTTTTTCATTTTGTATTATATTTTGTACAGTATTTTTCATAATAAAATGCCTAATATCCTGCTGGCTGGAACTTATCTCAGACATTAAAAGATACATATATGTATTTAAAGATCGCCACAAGGATTTGGCTAAGACTTGAATTGTCATATTACTTAGCTGTAACTCTGCTGTAATAGTCACCAAACTTGCCAATTACCAGTTGGGTTGCCTATCCATCTAACATTGTTGCTAATCATTCCTTACATATTTCAGTGTGCTAGATGCAGTTTGAGTGTTTCTAAATTTATCCTCGTGGTTGTAACACAGAAAAGATTGTGGTTTAAACCCCAGATCTTTGTTACTTACAAGGCTTTCAGTCTTGGGACACTAGATTATTGTATAGTATTACTTTATGATTGTCCTTTAAGTTAACTATATGGTTGTCCTTTAAGTTCACTAGGAAAGGGCCACCAATGTTTGCTCCTTGTTGCTGGTGTCTACTTGATGATTATGCTAATTTAGTCAACATCTTAACCAAGAGCATCACATACCAGTTCACTTTAAAATGTTGCCCTAAACTTTAAACTAGCAACATAACACAGTAAAGTTGATTCTGAGCTTTCAGAATCCATACTGAATTGAAAGGTATAAAAATATATACAATATCAGCACTTTGAATCTTGTAATTTAATTCCATCAAAAGAATTTAGATTCTTTTATGTCTGTTCTAAAGCATTTCAAGAGCAAATTGATCAATAATCACCAGCTCACCAATACAGAATCAACCTCTTACTCAACCTCATCTTAAATATGTCCATATGCACTGATGATTGAAGATCTTGAAATACATTCTAGAAAACAACCCTTTACATGTTCACATTTTAGCTGCCCCCTGTAGACCATCACACCTGTAAATAACGTCTGTCGGTTATTCAAGATTAGCGGAGCTAATTTCAAGTGTCCCCTGACAGTTGCATCACTGCCACATAATGATAGCACTCTACATTGTGTAAGTGACCTAGAAGAAAAGCTGCTGTTGATGTCATAATTCAGATAAGAACATCATTGCCGTGGCCATTTTGTATTGAGGTTTTCTGGTGACTCGGTAATTCGTGTATTTCTGTTGTCCACATTTCTCAACAGTGATATTTCACACCCTTTCATTTATTGGAAACAGTTCTATGACAGATCTGTATTTTCATGATCCTAGAGTCACTACCAGTAGTAAAAGGATATGTTGAAAACACTGGAAAATAGGAGTGCATTGAGAATCATCAAATCACCACTAAGCTACAAACTGTTATCCTTCATAGCCCTAAGAAAGACTAAATATAACACAGGGTACAAAAGTAAAACCATAGCTCTGGTCTTCACTCCTCACCAAATTTTCTGGAGGATATGCAAACACGGCTAGTAAGGAGTAGCCCATTTTCTTATGTATTAATAATTACCGAGTTGGTTCTGTGGAAAAAAAAAATTGTATGGTCAATGGTGACATTAGAAGTAGACAGTTTGATATAAGTGACTTGCTTAAACCCTTTATAAACCTTTTTGTGTTATGCTGCAGTACTAAATAAGTTTATGAAAGGTAAACTGTGCCAAAAGGTAAACTGTGCCCTACCTTAGACATGCCGAGACAGCCTCAGGATACACTATTACACTGTATGGCTAAATTTTGTAAAGCTTTTCCCAGTATAACATGCCCCATTTTAAAGGTGAAGGAAGTTGCTATTCCTTAGAAATTAAAGCACAAAAGGTATGTCAACCAAGTGAAAACAGTAACTTCCAATGAGAAATTATATTGTCAGCTGCTCATAGCAGCAGTGAAGTAAATGGATAAATGTACTTCCAGAAACTGCGTGCTAAAAGTTTACTTCGTGTAGAATGCAATACCTTGTTGTAACCATGTCATGATATTCATTTTCTTTTGTCATGAATATTTTGACAAGTTATTTTGTGGGAGAATGCTGATGGAGACTACTGTGACTCATATAGGTTGTTTATATGTATGCTCAAAAGTATACTGTATAAGCCATCTCAGTGAAGAAGGCTTACCATCTGGTATGTAAAGCTGCCTTTAGTTCTCTCATTTTTCATATTGTTTACAGCTAAATCACACTTCCTAAAATTTCTGATATTTTCAGGCTGTCTCAGGACTTGAAGAGAACTTGAGCAGAGAACTCATTACGAAGACTACATGGCACCCAAGGTTCAATGAAGTAAATCTTCTCATAATCAGTTAGTTATTCAGCAACAGAATGGAAAAGTAAGTCTCTTTCTCTCTCTTATGTTTTGTCAGTGTTGGCACCTTTAGTATAAAGGTTCTTGCTTTTTTTTTTTTTACAACAAGATTTCCTTCAGTTTTGCTGATTTTTAAATAGCGCTCTTCTGTTTATTACAGGAGATTACTATTCTCTTTGTGATAAGATTACTGCTTTTGATATGAATAAATGAAGGGTTCGTGCCAGTTTGAAGGCAAAATGCCATAAAGTGGATGATTATTATGACTGATCTTAATAATTATAGATGATGGTGTGATGAAGTTGGATGGTCGTTTTCAGGCTCTGATATAGTTCTGGACATGAATGAACCAAGGGGTTCAAGTTTATTATTTCCCACACTACTGACCTATTTCCTGGTTAGTTTCTGAGATCAATAGAAACAGGGAAATAGTTGGGTTTTCTTGGTAGCTATTAGCATAAGATGTAAGGTTGTATTGTCAGTGATTACATAAGAGATAATGTACAAAAGTTGACTTGATGTTTCATCAGGAAGTTGACTGGACTGATGATGGTGATGAGTAATTCATTTGGTCTTTAGGCTACAGAATGACTTATGGTTAGGAAAATGTTTGCCTCCAGCCACCCCTTTATCTTGAAGTTCTCTCTAGCGTAAACGACGCTTCAAGCCTAGTTGACGTTGAAACACAAGCCATATTAGTTGCTGCTCAGATACTGCAGATTTTTAATCAATAGCTAAATGGTTTTTCCTTTTTCATTTAAGAATCCCGCAGGTGACCTGCATAGGCTAGAGATGAAAAGAAAACCGAAGAGAATTTAGTAGGCCATAAATACCTAGATTATGTCCTCATATTGGTCTTTTTTATCTTTAGGATGTACAGTACACAGCTCTATTATAAGTAAAACTAAAAAAGAAAGAAGGTGGCACTAACCCCAGACCAAACTGTCTCCAGTCAAGAGAAAAAGAAAGGGTAAAGCCGTTGCAAGTTTCAAATTCTTAAAGCATAGTGCGCTTCGCAATTGTATATTATAAGAATTAAAAATGTTAAATATATACAAACTTGATCTCATGGTGAGAATTTTTGTATCAACCTGTCGGTGAAGTAAACATTAAAAGCGAAAGGAATGGCAGAAATAAACATTTGAATCAAATGGGTATCTGGAGCTTGGTAGTGGTTCCACCCTTTTTGCCAGGTAGGTCACTGCTCTTTCACAAGAATCATACCTGCTAAACTTCCATAGCTTGATAAAGGGCTTAAAGCTAGTGATCATATAATCTTTAGTTGATTGACAATGTAATGGATTCAGGGATAGAATCTTATTTGTCTGTTCTGTCTCCTGCTTGCTTGAATAGGTATCATGCTTTGTTAGGCAATGGTTTGTTTGTGGGCAGAAAAGGGATTTTGACAAAGGAAAAATCTATTTCTGAGGGAGGCCCCATGTCACCCGGTGAAATTCCATACTAACACAATTTCTAGGTATAAATATTGCTAAGTATACCAGAGAAAAAAAAGCTTTCAGGAATGCTGGAGTTACTACCCCCAGATCGAGCGTCTTCTATATCGAAGACGTCGGTATTACCAAAGGTGAGTGAAAGAATCACAACCACAGAGCCACACTCGATAGACATCCCCATGTCAAAACCTCTCAGAAGAGCAGAGAGCCGTACCAGCTCCCACACTCAACCGGCCGCCAGCGGCGACTCCAGCGCCACCTACACTCATTCCAGACTAGCACCACCCCCAGGCTTGGCATGTCCAAGTAGGGTGAAACCAACTCTGGGAGGGTCACCGGGTGACACGGGGCCTCCCTCAGAAATAGATTTTCCTTTGTCAAAATCCTTTTCTGAGCTCGGCCCGTGTCACCGGTGAAATAGTGACAGAGAATCATGCCAAGACTGCAAAGCTACAAAGGAAAACAAAGGTGATCATGAACAAAAACATGCGCTATGAAAAAATAGATTTAATTATGATATCTCATCAATGCAAAACAGATCAAATTACAGACAAGTACGGGTGGAACACAACACACCCAACAATATAATGGTACAAACAGGTAAATGTAAAACTAAATCTAAGAGCAATGCACAATAAGAGATATACAACAACAAAATGTGAGGTACATGAAGCAAAAAAATAAAAACAGCTCCAGTACCTCTAGGCTAAATCTAAATACACAGCATATCAAAACACAATCACCAAGACAAATAATAATAATGGCAATGCTATCATCAATTTTGAGGAGCAAGGCAGTGAGGCATGATTGATCCAGGAGAACAGGCAGAGAAATAAATGAGGCAGGCGGGCAGGGGGAAAAGGATAAGGGTTAAGGATAATTAAGGTGGGGAAATGACACTCCCCACAGCCACTGTAGAAAATTTCAGGGCTTGAGTGATTTTTAGATAGTGGCGTTTAAACACTAAGAGGTGATTTCCATCCCGTATACTTGGTAAGTTCAGCAAAATCCATGTTATGAAAATAATTGGTAGAAGTAGCTACCGCACGGATATCATGAACCTTAGGAACTGAATCCGGGTTGGCTTGTTTAATAAAATACAGAATTTGCTGTCTTATAGCATTCAACGAAAGAGTTCCACCTTTTTCCCTGATAAAAAGAGGACCCGACTTACACTGTCGAGTTCTTTGTAGGTAAGACTTTAAGGTATAGACTGGACATAAGGACTGGTCCTGTGGAAGAGGCACCACCTTCCAGGGGGACCACCTGTCCTGAGGGTCTTCATTTTTAGCTAGGAACCTATGATCAGGGGAAAGGAGGACTTCTCCGGACGGGAGGAAATCAACATGATCATCACCTCTAGCGAGAGCCGATAGCTCTGAAATTCTGGCACCTGAACAAGGTCTTCCTTAACAGATCCAAATAAGAGCATTGTGAGTTATTAATATCAGAGGCTAATTTCAGAACATCGTTGAGGAACCAGGTAACAGAATGGGCGTGTTACCGGCCTCAAGTAGCGCATGCTCTAGGGATGGATGAAAAGTATGAATCTGTAAGGTCAATTTTAAAACCATACAAAAATACCTTCTTTAAGGCTGATTTAGCTGTACAGTAGTAATAGTGGCCGGGGCTAGGCCTTTTTCAAACAATGATCTAAAGAAAGTAACCGCTAGGTTAGTAGTCATAGTTTGAGCTTCAGATGCCTTCAAAAAGGATGCTAATTTTTGACTGCTGAATCATCATATTGCCTGAGCGTAGAATGCCTCTTATCAGATTCTAGAAACAGTGTTAACTTGGGGTCAATGTTTGCTCCCTTTTTGCAATCTTAATAAAGGCCATAAAGCCAGGGCATTCTGAATTTTTAAGGAAGCTGACACAGTCTTGGTTTGTACTACTTGGGTCAGTCTGGGTTTGGGTATCTGATGACACCGCAACTTGAGCTCCTGAAGCAGAGGGAACCAGTTGCTCTTCGGCCAGTAAGGGAGCTACCAGAGCTAGTTGGCCCTGAATGACCTGAGTTTGTGCAGTACTTTCAACAACATATTTATTGGGGAAACAAGTAGATCCTCTCCCAATTGTTCCAATCTATGGTCATCGCGTCCGTGGCGAAGGCATAGGGGTCCAGGTTGGGAGCCACATAACAGGGAAGCTTGTGATTGCTCTCCATAGCGAACAGATCCACTTGGAGTCCCGGAATCCGGCGGCAAATCCAATTGAACGATTCTCCGTCCAGAGAACACTGCGTCTCCAACAGAGTAGTCCTGGACAGGGAATCCGCCACCACATTCCACACCCCCGCTAGGTGGGTGGCTGACAGATGCCAGCCGTGCTTGTTCGCCAGTGAGAAGATAGCTATCATCACCTGATTTACGCGACCTGACTTGGAGCCGCCCCTGTTGATGCAATGAACCACCACGGCGCTGTCCAACACCAGCCTGATGTGAATCTGGCCGGCGGGGCGAAGTTTCTTTAGGGTTAGAAACACTGCCATAGCTTCCAAGGTGTTTATATGAAACTGTTGAAACATTGTAGACCATGTCCCCTGTACTTTTTGTCTTGGTGAGTACCCTCCCCAGCCGCTTAATGAAGCGTCTGTGTGGATTAACAGAGCTGGAGGGGGAAATTGAAGTGGCACCGACTTCGACAGGCCCTTGACTGTGGGCCATGGCCGAAGCCTTGTCTTCAAGATCCGCGGAATTGAAGAGACCCTGTCTCTGAGCTTGACATTGGCTCATCTCCGCCACACTCTGTTTATGTCTTTTAATTTTGCTTTTAAGAGCAGGTCTGTCACTGAAGCGAACTGAAGGGCCAGAATTCTCTCTCGAGACCGGCGGGATGCTACTTTGTCCTTCAAAAATTTCCTGGTAGCAGCGGCTACCTCCTTCCGCTTTGGACGGCGGGAGGATAGTCTGTCGAGGACAGTTCCCACTGGAGACCCAGCCACTGAAACCGGGACTCCAGAGTCAGGCGGGACTTCTCCCTGTTCAACTGAAAACCTAATGATTCCAGGAACTTGATCACTATGGCTGTAGCCTTCCGGCACTCTTGTACTGTTGGGCCCAGATTATCCAGTCGTCCAGGTATGCTGCCAGGAGATCCCCGGGACCGGAGCTGCTGAACAACTGTTTCCGCCAGCTTTGTAAAAATCCTGGGGCTATATTGAGACCGAAAGGCATGACCTTGAAGGAGTAGGCTTGTTTCCCTAGTCTGAAACCCAGGAAGGGAGAGAAGTTCCGTGCAACCGGGGCGTGATAGTAAGCGTCTGAAAGATCGATAGAGGTGGTGGCGGCTTGGCAGTAGAGTCCATTGAGCCACCGTAAGAAAAACTTGTCGCATTTTATGTAAAGATTTAGACGCGAGAGATCTAGAATCACTCTTTGCTGACTGGAATCTTTCTTTGGGACAGTGAACAGCCTGCCTTGAAATTTGAGGTGCCTTACTTTCTTTATTGCTCTCTTGTTGAGAAGCTCCATCACAAAGTCCTGTAGGGCTTTGGAGGGGGTTGGTAAAATCTGGTCAGGGGAGGGGATCCTTGACCCAGCTCCAACCCAGACCTTTGGACACAATGCTGTGTGCCCAGGACTGAAGGACCACTGGTCTCTGAACCAGTAAAGGCTACCACCTACCTGACTGGTCTCAGTGAGAGGAAGCAGGTTTGTTTCCTCTACCGCAGCCAGCTTTTCCCCGAGAGGCAGATCCAGCCCTACCTCTGTATAGGGCTCGACCTCTACCCCCCCTTGCGCTCCTATTAAGGCCGTGAAAGACCCCACGGCCCTCATAGGTAGGGTTGTACGCTGGCGAGGAGACGTACGAGGTGCAGCAAGGGATTGGGCTGGTTGAACCAGCACGTACTGTTAGGGTTGAGCCTTGGAGGTGGAGGGGTTGGCCCACCGCCAAGACTGGGACTGCCTGAACTACCATCTGGTGTTGAGGTCTTCTGTGCCTTCTGAAACGTTTCCCAGACTTAGTCTGGGTTTGCCAGATTCGGGGGTCTTTCGTTTTGAAGGAGGAGATACCCCAACGGGAGCGCAGGCTCTGGTTGGCCTGTTTTGCTTCACTCAGGACACTTGCGACTTCGTCTTCTGGGAAGAGGTTGTCCCCCCAGATAGAACTCTTCATGAGCTTGTTAGGCTCATGACGAATGGTGGCATCTGCAAAGATGAATTTGCGGCAGTCCAACTTTGCCACCATAAAGTCGTACAGGTCTGACTGAAACCCTGCCAACAGGGATTTAACCAGAACCTGAAACAGAGGCTCCTCTGCACAGGAGACGGCGGTCACTTCCGTCAAGCACAGCGAGTTTAGGGACCGGCTCAGCCGACACCGTGCCTCAAACTCCGCCTTCAGGAGAGCTTCCGGGAGCTTAGGAAGCTGCTCACTGAACTGAGAAGACGTGCAATCAGCGTCCAATTTACCTACTGTAAATGTGGGGGGATGTTCTTCAGAACTCATCACCTCCTGGGAAGACCAGAGATGTAGAGTCTGTCTCTTAGCTGAGGCAAAGGTTTGCCTTGAAGCATGCCTGAGCAGTTGCCAAAGCAACTTTGTTCAGGCAGGAGTGGGCAACCTATCACCCAAAGAAAACATGGTATAGTTGCCCTTGAAGGGGGTCAACTTGGTATTGTCTGCCTGCCACTCAGAGAGAGTCGCAGAGAGCAGATTGGGCTTGGTCCCTAGGGAAGATCACCGTCTCCTTCGGGACCTTGTCTGAGCGTACCCAGGTTTCCTCCGTCAGCCTAACGAAGCCTGGATAGGGGGGCAAGAGATCAGGTGGGAAGAACGCCTGTTCCTCCAGACACCTAGTACCAAGACCCTCAATGGTCAAGGTGTCCTCGTGCCGGATAGCACGAAGAGCAGAACGCCACGGGTTCCCTACATGGAAGGAAAGGAGGGAGGTCAGCAGTGTCCGGGATCTCGTACTGCGGACCGGCCCCGCCAGAGCGAGCCATATCCGCCAGCAGGGTCTCCTGACTTTGAAGCCTTTCCGTAATTTTGGAAAGCTTAGCCTCAACCTCCGTAGAGATTCTCTCCAGCAACGTCCCTGCAAACGCCTCAGGGTCAAAGGCAGGCTGGCGAGGAGGGCTGGGCTTGGCCACCCTCTTACTCGCACCTTTGCCCGAGGTACTCGGTTTGCTCCCGGAGGCCACAGGTTCAGCAACCTTGGCCTTCGACGGGGGGAAGGGAGATGCCTTACGGGAAGACGAGGACTTGTAGCCCTTCGCCTTCCACGACGTCTTCAACTTCAGCTTGGGGACAGCAGATGGAGCCCTGTCCTTCAAGATAGAAGACTTGCCAAACCCTGAAAATGAAGATACAGAGGAAGATGGGGAATCAAAAAGGGTGCCCGCCCCTGCTGCCTCACTTACCTCACTACCTACCCCCTGGTCCGGCTCCGTGTTCATCGGCTCCAGGTCCAAATCTAAGGCGGCGACATCCTCCGAAACCTCCGCGTACAGGATCCTCTTGAGGTGGCTGGGTCGCCCGGACCTGCTCGATGATGGGCGTGGCCAGATCTTTGGTACGGCCGCCTTGTGAGCCGGGCGCTGGGTAAAGCAGGTCCCTCAACCTCCCGTCGAGGACGTAAGGCTTCCCCGACAGCACGTTCCTCCCGAACCCAGCCACCCAGGCGCGGAGAGACTCTAGGGCCTCCTTCTTGGAGGACTCGTCAGCCTGAAAGAGAGTAGGGAATCAGGGTAAACATATTGTAACATAAAAGAGCCATGACATACAATATGACCACATATCAGACTGAAACTAACGTGAAAAACGATAGTCGATAGCTTACCGACTCGTCCTGGATGCTTCCGACAGAGCGAAGCAAACATCACACCCGTCAGGATGCCAGGCGATAAGGTCATCAAGCCGGACCGCACAGCCAGCGTGGGTCGATACACACCCATGCCCGTAAGGTTGATGGAGGGTGGCGGTGCATCCTGGTTCCTCTGGCGCACAGTCTGTAAGTGTGAAAAGTACATGAACCTACCACTCTAAGAAACTTAAACTAAGCAGGCGCAGGTATTTTCAAACCATGCTACGGAGTACTCGGCGGAAAAAAACCCCGTCAGAGACGGGCCTACCCAAACAAGTAACTTAAATATAGTGGTAAGCAAGCTCTCCGACCACCGGAATACTCTCGGCGGAACGATAGAGCCGAAGTCAACAGGGCCTTACCACAAGGGATGCCTGGAACAAAGCGGCAGGACCAAAGGGTAGGATCACCGGACTCTGATAATAGAGACAACATTATGTCCAACGGCGGAGTGAACCGCCAGGAACAAAATGAATGTATATACATATATATAAAATACAGAGGATGGTAACGTAACTGGTTAACAATACAAAAAATTCCACAAACTCCGAGTCCGGAACCACCCCCTCCGAGATCCCAAGCCTCAACCGCTAGAGAACAATAGTAGGGTGAGGCTATCAAACATCACAGGACCACGAGGGCGGAGTAAGCGCCAGTCAACCCAACTAAAGTATCTCAACGCGCAAAGCGGTTTAACGCGGAAAAGGTAGAGAACAAATAACCCTAAGAATGTTGAAACCTGCTCGATCCTAGGAGAGCGGGTTAACGAGACACTGAGCCAAGCAAAAAGCCACTCGGGGACTTGCCCTGGGAGGCGAATCCTCCACCAGGAAAGCCCACAACTCTGAGTGAGCATGCCAGCTGGCGTCACCCGCACGAGATGACAAAGAGCTTGACCTAGGGTAGGTGGGGGTGGGGGAGGAAAGGGTTGGAGGGTAGGGATGGGGGTAGACCAGAGCAAGTGAAAACAGGAGACTGGGAAGATTTCTTCACCCTTTCGACTGCAGACACACACCACGCCAAGTAAATTAATACCAGCAGTGGAAGGTCATAGCCTACTCGAATAAGGGGAAAGAAGGGATAGCGACCTAAGGCCTCAGCGCGCTCCCAGGCCACACCTAGGCGTAGCCCAGGTTTTACCCGTACCTAGGCGTAGCCTGAGGCTAACAGGAGGGAATAAGGGAAGGAGGAATGAGAAACAACGGGGAGAGAAATTCCCGTGCTGAAAACCACCAGAGCCGAGTAAAGGGGGATGCTATAATAGCACAGAGGAGACACACCCACAGAAAAAGCCTCTACCCCTCTGTAAAGAAGGGGAGGACAATGGGGTCTCACTCTACAACCCAAACAACGGCCAGTGGAAGGAACAACAACAGAAACTCTCTCTACCTGCTGATCCCCTCACACTAACCTAACTCAGGGTGAAAGGGAGGCGGGAGGCCAAAAGGATGCAAAATACAAGCCTAACGTGACATAGGCAGGCTAGGGAACCCCACACAACCAGAAGTAACCAGATAAAAATAAATCGCCATCACTAAGAATAATATATATACATAAAACAATAATTTAATCTTGTGCTTGTGCAAGCG
Source organism: Macrobrachium rosenbergii (assembly GCF_040412425.1). NCBI lineage: Eukaryota > Metazoa > Arthropoda > Malacostraca > Decapoda > Palaemonidae > Macrobrachium > Macrobrachium rosenbergii. The sequence continues at coordinate 7,445,102 of NC_089743.1, forward strand.
CATAGCCTAACCGAGGAGGAGCGACAGGAGTAAACAATAAAACTGGCCTGACGGCTCCCCGTAGAACATAATCAAAGCAATAAAACACCTGATTAAAGGCGCCAGCACATCACAATATAATAATAAATATAGCTACAACTGTCAAGGGAAAACATCCTGGGAGAAACCTAAGCGGGAAAATGACGGGAACCTAATGAAGGAACCCCAATATGCGGTTCGATAAAATTAACGAAAGAAACACCGAAACAACCCGGCCAGGAAATGCCACCAGGATGAATCCTAGGGGATAAAGATAAGTAATGTAAACGACAAAGGATAAGCCCCAAACAGAACAAGCTGGATGGGCGAAACTCACGGTCGACATGGCTGACTGGGGGACGCCGCGGCGTCATAACAACAACCACGTATAATGTGAATATACGGGCCGAAACAGCCAAACTTATCATAAAAACCCCACAATAAGATGGTACTTAACTTGGTGACAGTAAAGCTGCTCGATGACATGCTGAGAAAAAGGCAAATTTGGCCAAAAGCACGAGCACACAGAAAAACAAATCTTGAAGATCACGTGCTAGAAATGGAATGAGTGTAGGTGGCGCTGGAGTCGCCGCTTGGCGGGCGGGTGAGTGTGGGAGCTGGTACGGCTCTCTGCTCTTCTGAGGGGTTTTGACATGGGGATGTCTATCGAGTGTGGCTCTGTGGTTGTGATTCTTTCACTCACCTTTGGAGTAATACCGACGTCTTCGATATAGAAGACGCTCGATCTGGGGTTAATAACTCCAGCATTCCTGAAAGCTTTTTCTCTGGTATACTTAGCAATATTTATACCTAGAAATTCGTGTTAGTATGGAATTTCGCCGGGTGACACAGGGCCGAGCTCAGAAAGATCTTTTATCGATACAAACGTGTTATGCTAAATTTTCTCGTACTTTCACCCTTTAGTGTGGGATATGTTAATTTAGGAGCAAATTATATCAGAAAAGCTCTTTTGAGATATAGCAATCTCTCCTCACTTTAATGAGAACTGTTATCCCGTAAGATATTTAACTGATAGTTGAAAAAGTAACTAAAAATGTATAACTTGGTAAAGAATACAGAACCAAAGTTCCAACAATGGTTAATCAAAGTGGAACGTGGAAACATAGGGGAAAAGGACTGGAAAAGACATTGATTTATAATGCGACCAGGTTGAGAGAGAGAGGGCGGTGAAATGAAGAGGTACGTAGGGCAATCTAAGAATGCAGGATAACCCTCATGGTATAGTAAATGATAAAGAGGTCTATAGTTAGAAGAAAAGAGTGGTCAAGATGCAGGTCTTAACTTCCAAAAGCAAGATAGGAAATTACTGAAATAGCAAAGTGGAAAGGGAGATTTAGAGATGATCTGAAAGGGCTAAGCAGTGCTTAAAATTCTAGTAATTGAAGAGAATGGATTACAGTTTTCAGATGGTCTGTGATGTTGGGCCAGTTGACAGCATGGGGGTCATATAGGCGCTAATGAAATGGAATAATGCATAGCTTGAATGACCAAATTATATGAAAATATCGTAAAGGAGCTTTGTTCAGAAGATATGCCAATGGGCAAAAGAATATTGCACGGAAGAGTTTCGCTTGTAAGAACTGGTACGTTTTGCTTGATAATTTAATTTTTTACTTTTATTAGCCATCACACCTCACTTTCTCAACTTAAAAGAAATGGTGTTCTTGCTGACTTTAGCTTTTAATGTAACAGAATCTAAAAACAGCCAAGAACCTTGTTTTCTAAAAGATCAATGGTGGAAAATCTTTTTACGTGATTGCTCACATTATACAAAAGAACAACACTGAATTAGTCTTCATATTATGAAGCAATTTATTTGCAACTCAAGAATTATGACATTCATCAGGTATGTTATTGAAAAAGCATACTGACCAGAATTAAGGACTTAGAGCGACAAGAACCAATGAGAAGCAATCGTAATTTTTATTCCATAAGAGTAAGCACATTAAAGATTAACCAAACAACATGATCAACTTGAATGGTTTGTCATGAAAGCTAGCACGCACAGTTTTACCAGTAATATTTTTTTAATAGGTATTGAGTGTGAAGATTCGAGCTATAAGGTTTTCAGAAATCTATGTACACTTCCTAACTTTCCTCGTAAGGGTTAGTGCCGTCAGTGCACCTCACGTATTGCACTGTAGGCATTACTATAGGGCATTTACAGCAATTACTTTACTATCATGATCCACATGCAGAATTAATGCCCCAGTGTTTGGCAAATGGGCAGCATAACTGCAAGGAACCAGATGGTCAAGTTGTAAGAAAATCAAGGAGGAACCAGATATGAATATTCTGTTCAAGTAAAAAATGTGGTTTGGTTGCGCTCCCTCTGACGGTGACAGTAATATTTTCAAGTATTTCCTTTGGCCTTAGCCACACATCAAGATTTACAGTTAAGAAAAGTGTCATATTTTTCCTTCTAAAGTATTATTTGCAACAGTATGTTTCTTGCTACCCAAGTCACGTTGTATATAAGATAAGAGAGCACTATGACTTAGTAGAATTGTGCACTTCTTTTCATGTATCAGCTCATGTGATATTTCACTAAACGTTATGAAAGTACAGTCATTCTGCAGGAAAATTTAATGTTTTAATTATCAGTTGCAGCAGTGGTTGCAGTAGTGAAAGGAAATATTCATACACGCATAAGCTTAACTTTTAAATGTGGCATTCAAACATGTCGAAGAGGAAAGAAGCACAGCAAGTTGCTTAAATATCAGTGGGAAAGTGTCACCTATCCCTCCGTAAACATGTAAAAAAAAAAAATAATAATAAAATAAAATACATCACAACTGGGCAAAAGTACCAAGCATTGTTTTTAAAACAAATCACAGGCGTCCAACTCCATATAAAGATAGACATTATTCTTGTTACTGAAGAATGATCTAAAGTTTTAAAAATCGTTTTACACTTTCAAGCTGCGTTAGTCATGCAAAATTTATTATATAAAATTGAACCTTAAGAAAACTGGAAGTATGATTGTCAGTCGGTCTAGGACGTTGGGTTTCACTTTGAACCGCTGTACAAACACCCCATTTAGAACCGTAGTTGCTTTTTTTCACTACAAATTCAATTTTGGAAAACATTCTGCCATTTTTCTCATTCACTTAACGAAAAATCTGTAGTATTGAAAACTCTTGCAAAAATTTTAAGGACATGCATATTCTAAGAAGATTCCTAATTTTTGTTTTGATGATTGTTCCCCTTGCAGTCCTCAGTGGCTGATTTGCATCTAAAATTTTTGGATAAAAACTTGGCCCCCATTAAATCTCTTGTACCATTGTTCAATTAGATCGCTGTGCAGGTTTAATATTATTTTCATAATTCCAATCGTCCGTTGTGTTTAAGCCTTCCAAAACTATCTATCCAAGAGGTCGTACTAAACATGGAGTTAATTCTAAGTGTTGCCTCTCCTTTTGTGAAGTTCAGTACCCCATACTTTGCAAAAGTTTTCTTGCCGCTGTGACCAGATTGTAGCAATATCTTCCTAATCGTGTCATTGAATCGTTGGAACTTCAGGTTTCAAACCAGGGTCAAATGTTTTTTTTTTTTTTTTTTTTTTTTTTTTTTTTTTTTTTTTAAGTGATGTCACATGAATCTTGTTAATTCTTATTCATTTACTGTAGCTGTTATTATATTATATAGTGTATCTTAATGTCTATTACTTTTCCATATTGAGCTGTTTTTCAGATTGAACCCATTGTGCCAGGATGTTTTGCTCCTCTGGCATGGGGTACAGCTCTTGCCCACTGTCGGATGTCCTTGTTGATGCCGTGCCAGACGAACTTGTCAGTCATGAGGCGCACCATTGTGCGCCCCAATGGATGGGAGAGACCGTGGACTGGTCAAACACGTGCTTTCTCCTCAAGGCAGGCACCAGAGGCCGTGGGCAGCCTGTGCTGATGTCACAGAGGAGAGTTGTGTGTGAGTTTGCTAAGGGCATGTCTTCCCACTTGAGAGCATGGGCCACTGGGTTTTTCTTGCCAGGAACGTAGTTGATGGTGCAACCTAATTCGGAGATGGCAGTCAGGTGCCGCTGTTGCCTTGCAGACCACACGTCCCCCTGCTTTGCAAATGCGTGCAACAAGGGTTTGTGATCTGTTAGGATTGTGAATTCCGTTCCCTCCAGCAGGTACTTGAAATGCCTCACAGCCTGGTAGAAAGCCAGCAGCTCCCTGTCGAAGGTGCTGTAGCGGGTCTCAGCTGGCAAAAACTTGGGACTGAAGAGGGCCAAGGGCTGGGGTGTGCCATTCACCAGTTGTTCGAGTATTGCACTGCAGGCGATGTTGCTGGCGTCCGTTGTCAACCTGAGGGCAGCGGCGGGGTTGTGGTGATTTAAGGTGGTGGCACTGGAGGGGCCCCTTTTCGTTTGAACGAATGCCTGCTGCTGCGGAGCTTCCCATGTTAGTGTGTTTGGTTTCCCCTTCAGGATTGATGTCAGGGGGTACATGATGCGGTCGATATCTGGGATGGAGTGCCCCTAGTAGTTTATCATCCCGAGAAACTCCTGAAGGGCCTTGATGGTTTGTGGTTCCGGAAAATTTTTTATAGTTTTTACTTTAGAGGCCGTGGGGCGCACTCCTGCGGGGGAAATCTCATGGCCGAGGAAGTCTACTTTTTCTTTCCTGAAAATGCACATGTTGAACCTGACAACTAATCCGCTGTCCTGCAGGTGTTTCATGACAACGCGGACGTGGCAAAGGTGTTCCTCTGGGGACCTGGAGAAGATGTGAATGTCGTCAACACAGCAGATGTAGAAAGGCAGGTCTCCCAAGATGGTGTCCATCAGGCGCTGGAATGTGGAGCCTGCGTTCCTGAGACCAAAAGTGGAATAGGAAAATGTGTAGCTCCTGAAAGGCGTGATGATGGCAGTTTTTGGGACGTCATCGTGATGCACAGGGACTTGGAAGTACGACTTCAGTAGGTCCATCTTAGAGAAAATTTTGGCTCTGTGGAGGGCGCCTGATAGGTCCTGCATGTTAGAGAGGGGTTAGTGGTCTGGTGTTGTTACTAAATTCAGGCGCCGACAGTCCCCGCAGGGCCTCCATGAACCATCAGATTTCTTTACCATGTGGAGGGGAGATGCCCACGGGCTTGATGCCTTTTTACAGACGCCCATACGTTCCATCTCTGCGAAGGCCCATTTGGCGTCTCGTAACTTCTGGGGGGACAGTCGTCGGAACTTGGCATGGGTTGGTGAGCCCATCGTGGTGATGTGGTGGAAGATGCCGTGCTTTGCTGAAGCCCCAGGTGACTGGCGCATCTCTGGTTTGAGTACGTTCGGGAACTCCTGTAGGAGGGATGTGTTGCTGTTGGGGGCTGTGGAGCAGATGGTGGGCATTCCAGGTCCGGTGGAGAGCTAACAGGAGTGGCATATTCTGTGTCGAGGAGGCGTTGACTGGCGATGTCGACTAGAAGTCTGTGGTGCCCTAGGAAGTCTGCGCCCAGTAGGTGGAACTTAACATCCGCTATGATGAAAGGCCACTGGTATGTCCGCCCCAGGATTTGAGATAGCCCAGGTCGTCACACCATAAATGCGGATGGGAGTTCCGTTTGCTGCTATGAGGGAGGGTATTGAGTCAGGTATTTTTTCTAAACCTTCCCTGGATGGCAGGAAGACCGACTGCATTGCCCCCGTATCTACCAGCAGGCGCCATTTGGAAATTTTGTCTGTGATGAAAAAACCTGCTGGGCGTGGGGAGTTGGATTTGGTGGCCACATCCGTTACTTGTGGCCGCCTTTGTCGTTTTTTCTGAAAGAAAAGGGAGGCCTGCAGGTTCTGGCGCTGGTCCCGAACTTTCTGTGGTAGAAGCACCATGCCAGGTTTGACCATTTCCTGTGCTCTCTGAGTGGCATTCCCTTCTTACAAACGGCATTGATGTCTCCGTCGTCGTCGCCGTCTTCCTCCGACAGTTTGCAGGCTCCCAGGGCAGCGGCTGCGAGTGCAGTGGCGTGTGTCGAGGCCTTGGTGGCCTCATTTAGTTTCTTGGCGTTGTCAACTAAGGCATCAATGTATAGGTTCTCTGCATCCCTTATCTGGCGCCAAAAGAAAATTGCTTTTGTTAGGTCTATCGTCTTTTTCCTTCCGTTTTCATAGCAGCCTGGTAGTGTTATCAACTCCTGCAGTTGGTCCCAGGCTTCCCTGGGTGATGCATCTCCAAGGGGCTGGAATAACAGGTCGAATGTGTGCTACGCACTCTTGGACACGGGCATAGAGTAAGAATTCAGAAGTTTGTTTTTTAAGTCCGTGTATGTGACTTTGTCCGGTTGTGCCTCCAGCCAGGGGGACATTCTGTTGAAACTACTTCGGGGAGCGCCGTTATGACTATGTGTGATTTGGTAATATCATCTGAGATGCGTGCCATGTGAAAGTGCGTGTCTGCGCGCCGGAACCATGATGCCGTGTTTTGCCGCAAGAACGGAAGTTTGACTGTGTCTGGCTTTGTTGGCAAGAGGCGTACAGGCGATGCTCGCGGGTTCGCATTGAGGTTCTGCTTCTGACATTTTTACTTCTCGTTCACCAAAACGCCGGAAAATGTGCCGTGTTGAGTCCGTTAATGGTGCTAATTTGTTTGAGTGGTCGAACGAAGTGCCAAAACATGCCCTTTTGGGTACTCCGCATTTAGTTCCTGACCCTGGGTCACCAGTGTAAGGTTCAAGAGAAACATCAAAAGAGAGACTGATAATTGATTATTCTCGACAGGTGTCTATAAAGCAAAAAGTGGACGGAAAGGCAGTGGGTGACCTGAGGCCCCCGCTGTGTCCATACAGAATTTGTTTTCCGACAAGCATAAAAATACGTACAATATTCGTTACAGGGCATATAAAAGGTAGATATACATATCGGCGGAAAGGCTGTACAGTGATGCATAAGATGAGGTACATAAAGAATCTGAAATAATGACAGGTAGTATACATGACGTGATTAATGTACACTCGGCAAGGAAAGTGAGGATACAGTTTTTTTAAATCTTCGGACATACAGTACGTGTACGTTGCTCAATAATGCGACATCTGGCAACTTTAGAAAGGGGAGGAGCTTCCGTCTTATTGTGTTTGTTTTTTGCTTGACCTCTTATAACTTTCAATCATGTTTTACGATAATGAAATCATTGATACTTAAATGCAGTAGTAAGTTTCACAGTATTCGTTTAAGTTGTAATTTGCAGCGACAGTTCTGAGCAAAATAAACATTTTTCGACGTAACTTATCAAGCAACCTTACTCAAATGAATTTATGACACCACATTGAACGGAATGCTTGCATAATCGGAAACGAGATCTTCCATAATGAATTCAAGAGTTAAATTTGAGCTATGTCCAGCGAAAAGGAACGAATGCATTGTTATGATGAGAGAGAGAGAGAGAGAGAGAGAGAGAGAGAGAGAGAGAGAGAGCTGCTGTTGTGTAAGCCTAGGCCTATATGTAGAGCTACCCATTTCATTATATTTTTCTTTTGGAGGTTGAGCGATACTATATTTGTATAGTATGTTTTAGCAATGGAGAGAGAGAGAGAGAGTTGCTGTTGTGTAAGCCTAGGCCTACATGTAGAGCTACTCATTTCATTATTTTTTTTCCTTTTAGTGATTGAGCGATACTATATTTGTATAGTATGTTTTAGCAATGGAGAGAGAGAGAGAGAAACTATGGCAACGTCAAGAAACGTCCAGTTACTTGCGTTTTCCCGCCGAAGACCTGGCGATACTCCGCACATCATAGAGAACGCTCTTGCGGATTTAAATAGATTTGGTCAACCTACCCTAGCTGTCACAACATTTACTGCCATTAATTCCAGCTGACCTTTAAACACCATGAAATACAAATATGAATGTGTAAAAATTAAAGAAATTATCATTACCTTGTATGATGATGCAATAATAAGCCTGTTCATAACGGAAAACGAGTAAATATTGCTGTTCTGATAAACAGTTCTACACCGAGATATCCATACACTATCTTTTAGATCTCTATGAACGAAGTCATCTGAGAAATTCTGATTACTTCGGACATGCATGGTGTTTTTAAGTATCTGAGCGTTTTTGTTTTGCAGATTTAACATATATGATATAATTTGCATTGTATTTTCATATTCTAGAGTAAATTTACCGAGATTGTGTTTTCTGTAAGAAAAAAATTAAAATTCAATGAACGAAATCTAATGAAAACTGTATCTTCACTTTCCTTGCCGAGTGTACATATGAATGGAGAAACACAAGAAAGGAGAGGTGATTTGAATTAAAAAAAGAGGGGCTGTTTTGAATACTATGTCAAGTGCTAGATTTTGAATTCAAAAACTTGAGTGTGGAATGAGCGCTTTCAAGTGGTTTCATAACAGTATGGGATTGTTAATTTTCATGCTAACAGCTAATCGGATTTAACCACATTCTCTCTCTCTCACTGAAGGTTGACGTAAATCATACGCTATTCAGGAGATATAGTTTTGTATGAGGAACTATATCAAACAATGATGAGAGATTTGTTTAATAGGTAGTTCGAAATAATTTGGCCTCTTATTGTAGGAAACTTGTTTGGAGTATATTGTAACATTATAACTTGTAATCAACTAACAGAAAATTGTGTAGCTAAGAATGTTAAGTTATTGAAGACTTTCTTACTGCAATTGAAGAATATGTTAAAACGTATTATCAGCAACTAAAGTACTGTCAATTTGATATTTACAGGGAGGGAATTTATGAAGTACCAGTCTACAAGAACGACGTTGCTCCAGGGTACTATTACAATTACAAAACACAACATTTTTCACCGGCTCAGGACACAGAATGTATACAAACAGAGATAATTGCTTATGCAAAATTTGAGGTTAAGGAAAAAGGGTATAGTTTACCATTTAGTAAATGGGGTAAGTAAAAATCAAACCTGGGCATTAGACTGTGTAAGAGAGAAACCTCATGATGTTCTGCTCATAAAGGGGTCAAAAATTTTAGAGAAAAGAGCAGTGGAAGTTCCAAGAGACAGTGCAAGATGTAGAGTATTGTCTGTTTTATATAAATACCATGCACAGCTGCTTATCTGTTTTTCTGAAGAAATTTCAAAAGATCTCTTAAAAACTTTTGAAAATCATCTGCATAGCATAGTCAATAATGCCGATTACAGCTTTTTACCACCATCTTTTACGAATAAATTTCGAAGTGGATATATTTATCCACATTTTATGGGACCAGGGATAAGGTTTGATAAGTTGATGTATGGTGTAAAGGAATTTTGTTCACTCTTACAGAACTCGAAAGGAAGCACTGTTCCTGTATCTGCTAGGGTTAGATATCCATGCGCAAAGCTTGCCACTGATAAGGCTGTTAGCAGTGAAGAGCCTGTTTCAGATGGATTAACATCTACCATGAGGTCAGAATCAAATGTGCTGAGGACAAAAAGTATTGCAAGCAGCAGCACAGATACCTTGCCTAATGTTCACTTGGATGGAAATCAGAAGAAAGGCAGCATAGGACACGGAGTTACCAAGAGCAATGGGGTGAAAAGTGAAACAGCAAACACTCCTGGAAGAAATGCAGGTAGAGGAAGAGGAACAATGACAGGGAGAGGTAAAAGTAGTGTTGCACCAGTTTCACTAAATAGCAAAGATACAAGAATTAGAGTCGGTGAAAACGGAACAAGAGAACCGGTAGAGGTCTCGATGGATCAGGAAATACAAAGTTTATGTAATAATCTGATTGTTGAGCTGAGAAATTCAAGCTTAAAGTCTGACAATACGAAGATCAAGGACGTGACTGGGGATACCTCTGTGGTTAACATTGGCCAGAGTGTCGAATTGGATACATGGAAGTCACAAAACTCTGTGGGAAAGGAAGAAAGGTCCCTTCATAAACAATATGAAGAAAGAAAAGAGATTGGTATGGTTTCTGATCGCACCTGTATGCAACCAGTTTGTCCCTCAGCATGTATTTCTAATGCAAATCTTAATGCTGTTCATAAAACAAACTATCTACAAGCAGCACCCTTGACAGATCAACCTCTCGAGGCTCATGGGGAAAATAGTTCTTATGGTAGCAATTACCAAAACAAAGATAGCAGAGCACCTCATAATAATGGAAGTGAAATATTAAGAAGAGATCATGGCCAAGTTAATATAAGCATTCCAGGAAATCAAGTCGTCGCACAAGAGAAAATTAAAAAAGATCAAGTTTTCCATAAAGCAAATACTTTTTCTGGGGGAGGTCTTGCTAATGGAGAGGCCACAGCGACCATGGTATTGGAATTTAGCAAAAAACTAGATGGCGACATTGCCAAGACACCAGACTCTGACACACTGAAATTTGAGAATATCCAGAGCGAAGACAGGTCTTCTAAAAAAAATGGTGTAGAGAAAAGTGAAAGTGTTGCTCAGAAATCTAAGAAACTGAAGAAGACTAGTGTTCCAGAAAGTGAATTCAGTGAAAGTAGTGTTCATAGACCAGATGTCAGTACAAGAGAACTTGTCAAAAGGGAAATTGGGCCAGGTAATGAAATACATAAATTAAATCATAAGAAACCAGAATTAAATACTAGAAAATCAGAGAATACAAAAAAAGACACCACTTCCAGAATTTCAAGTGGTGCCATTAAGAAAAAAGAGGTGGCTTCAAAAGAACATAATTTAAGCAACAGATTGCCAGAGACAGCTCAGAAATCTGAGAATGCCACAAAAAATGTTGGTCCTAAAAGGAAATTAAAAATGGTAATGTCAAGACATGGGATACTGCTGAGAAATGCAAGAATCCCAAAAGGAAGCTGATCCAAAACATGAATTACAGGAACTTGAAGTAAAAAGTCAAGGTAGGAAGGCCCCGAATGTTTCACAAAACAAACAAAAACTCGACCAGGGTTTAGGGTGTGATGATGAAGATGAAGAGTCATCCTTATTAAAAATAGGTAACCAGAAAATTTTTACTGACATGAGGAATAAGAAATGCAAGGAGCAACATCAAATGAAAAGCACATTTCTAGAAGCTACTAAAACACATGATGACTTACTTGGATTTCAGCGCAAATACTATGGTGTTATTAATGATTCATCTCTAGAGAAAGTTATCCTACTTCTTGGTGCCTCAGGAAGTGGCAAGACTACTATAGTAAACTTGGCTGCTAATTATTTTAAAGAAAAAAAATCTGCTGATGAGGAACTGTGCCATGTGGTGTCCACTTCACCCACCTCTGACATCACAGCTTATACATTCTGTTCTGCCGTTGATGAGATCCCTATTACAATTATAGATACTCCTGGCCTCAATGATTCATCTGGAGCTGAAGTACAGGATCATATACAAGCTCTTAAAACTTTTCTTGCAAATGCATCTGCCAATGATTTTCAAATTCATGCAATTGGTTTTGTTGCACAGGCTTACTTAGTCCGCTTAACATCATCTGAACGCTTGGTGATGGATTATGTGTCATCACTATTTGGTCAAGGTGTTAAAGATCACTTGATAACTTTAGTTACTTTTGCTGATAACCAGGATAGTCCTCCAGTTGTTGAGGCCATGAGAAATTACGGAGTTGGCTTCAAACTTTCCTTAAAATTCAATAATTCTGCATTACACAACAGTAAAGCAGATGAAGTAGATGACATAGACAGGGTATATTGGAGAGTATGTTGGAGAAATTGGAAGAAGTGCCTGAAAGTGCTGAGGGATTTGCCACCCCTGTCTGCCAGTACCATGAAGGCAGTCCAGAATGAGGTATTTGCTTCTACAGTATTGAAATCGGCTGAGAGAGATCTAAGAGTTGGTCTGAAAACATTCTTTGATTTTTCAGAGAAGGCTAGAATAATGTCCAAAGAAGCTTCTCAAGTTTGTGCCGAAGTTTGGAATTTAGCAACTGTATTGCATCATTTCAGAGGTTTGAATAGTAGTCCTGAAAGTATACTTACTGAGCTTGCTCTAGAAATTTGCAAAACACAGCAAACACCTGCTGAAGAGAACGTGTATTTTTTGTCATTAATCCGAGAGAAACCTTTAGTAGTTAGTGGGTTGGAAGTAATACGCATTATGGCACCTGTGTATAAGGAAGCAAAGAGCTGGCACATGAAAAGTACAGTTTCGAGAAATGTAACGTGGGCGAATTGTCACAATTGTGAGAAAGAGCACATTATGCAGAGGCTTGAGTCACAAGGAATAATTAAAAAAATTTTTGGACCAGGTGAAGATGTACTTGCTTTCAAATGTACCAAATGTAAATGCCCTGGGGATGTGCATGGTGTTTGTGAAACTAAATCCCCTTTCCATCCTGATGCAGTATTAGCAAGAACATGTGGTGCCCTTCAAAAGATAATTGCTCAGTATTCTATCTCAAACTTTCCAGTTTCAGAACTCTGGTTTTTGAAGTTTCTTGATCATCTCTTCCACTTTGAACATAGTGAATTTATTAATGATATTTTACGTTTTATGAAGTAATAGATTAGAGTGTCTTTATGTGTCATTAAGAAGGGAATTAACCTATAAAGTTGGAGCATCTTGGATATTATTGATTTAAATTTTGTATCATTCCATTGTTGCTAGAGAAAAAGAAATCAAGATCATTGTAAATTGCCATCAGCAATGGCAACTATTATTAGTATGCTTTTCCTGTAATAAAGTGCTGTTATTTTTTGGAGATTATAGTATTATTATATGAGCATCCAAGAATTTGATGCGCAATGTTTACCTTAAATTGAGTGTACTGTATGGTATGTCTAAGTTGTAATTCCCGATGAAGGACTTTTCTTCCTTTCAGTATACAGTATCACTAGTTCTGTCTTACTCGCTCTGAGAGAAGCAATTTTTGAAAATTGTAAACTTGTAATGCTTACCAGTTGTACATGTTGCTTAATGTAGGTCGGAAGTTATAGTTCATGCTTGTAATGTGTATTTTCTAGAACAGTTATTACTGCAAATGTTTCTTTGCATCAGCTAGATGTAAATTGTTAATAAATGGTAAAAGAATATTGTGTTTTTATGTACACAAAATTAAATGCAGCCTCTTAACCCTTTTTATTGCAAGGACCAAAGAGGAGGAGACCAAACGCCAGCCATATCATATGCTAGATAGGGCCTGGTGGTTGGGCCATGCTCCTCCTTCCTCCAAAGTGAGAATAAGTAATTTTATTTTTGTATGAAAACATCTTGAATCTAAAATTGTATATGAAAAGTGCAAACGATAATGCATAATCAAAATCAAGTTATCCTCACTAACAGAATGTGCTCACATTTAAAGCTGTCGGGGAATGTTAATGTGAGCAATTTTCAAGGTAAAAAAAAAAATATATATATAAATTGCTCTCAGATGTGCATAACCGAAACTCTTTGACATCACTGTGTATATATCTGTTGCTTTATATTTCTTTCGATACGAGGACGCATGTTTTTTCTCAAAATGAAAAAAGTGGAGAGAGAGATACAAGTAATTTACCAGGAAACTCCAATAACTGGAATACTGACAGCTTAATGGTATCTGTTACATATTAGGACAAATGTATTAACCGTAAGTTGTTTGTTCAGTGTAACCGACACAAAAAATATCTGAAATGTTTCCTTTAGTGTTGCAACTATTATGCAGTGCGTAAATACGTTTTTTTCTCCATTTACCCTAATGCTCTTCGGAAGGACTCGAACGTAAGGTGAAAAGTCTACATGTAATGTGGTCTATACCACCATATTGAAGGAATAAATAATAATGATGATGACTCTTGGGTACTTCTCAACGTGGATGAAGTGAAACTCTGTCACTGGTTAATTTTTATGTATGTAATGAGAATAATCTGCACGAAAAACACCTGTTTATTATAATCTAAATTCCCAGGGAGCACTCTTCCCACCTTACGAGGGTCTAGGGGTGTAGCTGTTAATACTGCTTTCTTGGGGTTGTTCTTGCGCAAGTGGAGTTGGATCTATGCTGTTAATCCTGCTGTCAGATCGATGTTGTGGTGAATCTGTCCACGGGAGCTTTTAGTTCACAGTATGATATTCCTACGGACTACCTTCTGTAAGTTTACCATCATAATTTGTTTTATACATGACAGCATCCTCGTTGGGAACAAATTGTAAGCTCAGCTGAACTCCAACAGAAAAAAAAAGAGATAACTTTGGGGCGGTTTGTTGTTGATAGATTCGCAAGTTGTGCTGTATTGATAAATATGGCCAACGGATCTTGCCACTACTGCCTAGGGACAGAAACACCCCCACTGCGACTTGGTCATAAGGAAATTATTATTACAAGCCAAGTTGCAACCATATTTGGAAAAACAATGCTACAAGTCTAAAGGCCACAACAGGGAAAGCAGTCCAGTATGGAAGAAGAAATTGAGGAATGGTGAACATGTAAAAAAAAAAAAAGGAACATCTGAAATTACATCAGTTCACCTTCATAATTAGGAAGACCATTCAAGAATTTCATTATAGCATTAACACTGCTTCCTTGCCAGCATAAGGCTGGCTTAATCTAAAACTGTAACAGTACGTCAGGATGGTGCCAGGGATGATAGTAAGATCACAGATAACAAATCTGCTAGAACTAAAGTTTCTGTCCAGCAATTTAAGATGAAAGTCAGCTAATGAAAATCAAAGATGCTGATAATATTTAAGACTTGATAGTAATTTCTTTTTCATTGTTTTTGTTTCCAAAATTTTTTAAGACTCAATATAGCCTATAATTTTTTTTCACGTAAAGAAGACATTATATTTTTCTCAAAAGAGAGTTTCCTGTCAAGAATAACAAATTTAAGCTGGTTCCAAGTAACTAAAAAATAATTCGGATTTTTTGTCGTGTTGAAATCCTCGTGTCGTTTTCACTGTGCGCTCATTTAGCTAAATCTGTGGGAATAGATTCATTCTAAAGATGGGAAGAGTTCTCAAAGCTAGGGGTTGCAAACAAACTGTAGCTACGTAACTTCCAGACATAAATTATGCACAATATTTAAGCACATGCATAACGTCAGGAACTAGGTACCAGATATAAATCTAGATACTTGCTACTAGCCAGTTATCCCTTTCAGTTGCTGGATCAAAAGTTTTCATTTCAGTTTTATAGCTGAAGTTTCCAGCAGGTACTAACCAAATACTAAAATATCTAATGTTTAACGAGTCCATTTCCATTGTCCATTTAGTTTCATATTCTCAAAGACTGAAATAAATCTGAATATGTGTAAATTATAGAAAACTACCACAAAATTTATTATCAGCCCACCATACCTGTTGTGACGATAGTTATAGTGAAAAAATAAATATCAGCCGATTGCTCCTTCGTGGGTTTTAACCTGTGCTAGAGTTTTAGCCTAACTACTGTTTAGTGAATCATTTATTAGCAAACATTGCATTTTCAGGATTTTGTTGTTTGACGTTAAATTCTAGTAGCAAGTAGTAAAATACAACGTAATCTCTTAGCTAACTTACTCAGGATTCCTAGTAAGTCAAAGTAGTCCCCTGACAAATGTCCAAGCCCTTATGCAAACGATAGACATCCTTGAGGCTGTGATTAATCTATTTTAAGAGGTGTGAAAACAATGCAGGAGTCCATCAAAATCAATTATGTCATTTCAGGTTGGGAACTCGCCATTGCCCAATCCTAACATCTAGGTCTGCACTGAGAAACTAGACTTTTGTGTCAAAAAGTAATATTTTGAAAGTAAATATTTTCTGAAAAATGTCTGATAGATAAAATACAATTTATTGCTGCAACATGCAAGTATTGTCAATAGCTAACAGAATATGTACAATGTTACATCCTAATTAGCATGGCAGAACGCACCAGAAATAGTCTGTTCTCAAACCACCATTCAGTTTTTTAGCTGCAGAAGGATGACCAGGAGACACAAGCAAAAAATTGCGGCGATGGATACGGGGACTTCGATTCACCCAGAGACACTTCAACAATCTTTACAACTGTTATTCTCCTACAAGTAATCTGAACGGAGTTACCCTGTATAAGCAGGCCGGTTATGGCAAGTTGCTTGAAAAACATTGTTCTTTCTCTACAGCTATTCATGTTCTGCGTCCTAATCAGTCCTCTGTTTCTAAATACTAAAGTTGTTTACTTAAATCTACTGACAGTTTCTCTTATATTTCATCAGTGTTTCTTTATTTTAAAATTTCCAGTTTGCTTGGAAAGTGAAATATTTTTTCAGTAGATATTCACCATTTCTCATAAGCCGGTTTTTTTTTATTTTTGTTTCTTTTCAGGTTTCCTCATGCTCTGCCAGGACTGCTATGATCCTACTCTCCTGCTGATGTACACCAAAAGGTTCAAAGGAGCTTGTAACCCTTCTGGCTATGGTTTGAATCGGCGGCTTGGTCTTCCTGTGATGTTCTGGATTGTCCATGGACACTTAGGTGAATCTGAGATCTTACCTAAGGGGTCGCTGGAGTAAAATCTTGTAAAGAAGTATTATCTGTCTCCTCCTCCTCCTTTTTATAAACAAGAACATCAATGTCAAATTTGGTGCACAGGCTTCACATTCTGTGCTGAGCAGAACGTCTATGTCTCAGAGGCCCTCCTTACGGTGCCTGACCGTTAACGATCCACTATCTGTAAGAATGGTAGCCAATTTAATGGGTCCATCAGAGTTCCTCTTCTTTTGCAATTCTTCTGTCTTTGGCTTTCCCCTGATACATTCAGGAGCTTTGTATTTCTGTCCATTTTGCTATCTGGTCCTCATTCTTCAGGGAATTATTGTAGTGCCACACCTTTCATATGGGTTTGGCTGGAGATGTCCTCTATTTGATATTCCTTGCCAGACCACTTGTTCTGATAAAACGTTGTTGTGTGAAGATGTATCCTATTTTCATTTTTATCCATCCCAGTAGTACAGGGCTCCAGCTTCGAATATGACCTGCATACCGAGTATAGTTCAAATGTTCCAGGAACATAAGGTAGTGTTCAGGATGAATTTGGGATCTCCATGCATCCTTTCTGCTCTCAGTTTGTCTCTCAGGGAAGACCAAAAAGTATTTTGCAAACTTGAGGCAAAATATCCTGCAATATTCTCACGATATGTCAAATTTTTATCTTTCTTCTCTCCTCTTTGAAGAAAACAGGTCACCATAGCTCATGAAGGGCCCCGTATATGGTGTACTTGATGAAATTTGCTCTAACAATGTCAATTTTTGTCATTTTCATTATCTTATACTCACAAAAACAGCAGACTCAACTTGCCATTCGTTGCAGGAATATAGTTAGATGCTCACAGTCAAAATCTGACTTACATTGGCCATAAGTGTCCAAAATCTTAGCCCACCAAGCCACAAAGGAAATTGCTCCTGGAAAATTAATGCAAAGATAATCCTCATCAATTAATCCCACAGTGCCGAAAACGATGTCCAACAACAGGAACCCCAAGTCAGTGCTTGCTATGCAGTGGAGATATTCAGTGTTGTAAATTTATTTGTACATAATATTAACTTTCTAACTTGATAAAATCACTGCTATAAGGGTTATGAATAACTATACTCCGTTTTCTTTAGTGAGCCCAGCAGGATTCTTAGCATTTTTTTATATACTTTGATTAATTTTACTTAGCATTTAAAATTTGATTACTTTTACCAATAATATTAGGTTCATTTAATAAATATAAAGATGACTGTTCTTTCAAATTAGTAAAGAAATTAATTTATGGAGTGATTAAAACCATTGACCTGGCAAGCCTTTTGGCAGGCGTAGGCTGAGGGCGGCCTAACCAAGACCACCGAGAGAGAGACAAGGCCTGTTGGATATGACGTGTGACGTCGACCCTGGTAGTCCGAGGTTAGCGATTCTTTCTCTCTCGAGCTTCCATTCTGTACGTCATTTGAGTACGAGGTTTTCTCGTGGTTCTTTTGTTTTATATTTTAGTTGGACTGTAAAACTTACATGGCATAATGAAGTAGCATGCCACAGATATATCTTGTATGTTTTATTGCACGAAGTTACTGTGATAAGTAGGTAAACGCAACACTAAGTTTACTGCAACAAGTGTTTGACTTTTGCCTCTGGATGACATAACTAGCGCTGAATAATAATCCCTCGGATTCCAGTGCTTGGCTTCAAGCCTCAATTTCATTTGCCATTCCATTCCACATTAGGGTAACTTTTGACTGCAATATAAAGTCTGAATTCATCACACTGGAACCAGGCTACACCATGTCGGGGGTGCAAACAAACATACAGTGAGGTTTGTCCGGTAAGGTATCATAAGCTAGGCCTGTGCAAGTATAGCCTACTACCAGGTACAGCCTAAGAATTCTGTAGCCAGAAAAAGTGATTTAGGTAGGTGTTGTGAGCAGCAAGGTAAAGCGCAATGTAAAGAAAGACTGGGTTAGCTTAGATTGAATTTTAGTAGGAATTCATATAAACTAGACTTAACAGAACTCCCAATGTAGCCTATGTCACAGAACTCCCAGTGTATCCTATGTTAAAGGGTAAAAGTTCGTTTCCGGTCCGAACACCAATTCCACATGACAAACATATTTTTTCGACTTTTCTTGCTGTGTTCAATCGTCCCATTCAAGATTTCAACCGGAAATCATTCGTTGCCAAGTTTCCCAACCTCTCACATCTCAAGTACAGAGTACTTGATGGTGTAAGAAAAGCACAGAAAACAAATTAATTCTGGCTGAAAGCTAGAATGGAATAATTGAAAATGCCAAGAAGACATCGAAAAAATGTTTGCCATGTATAGATCAGAGTAGGCTACCACGTAGGCTTACGTAACTTGCAGAACATCCATTAGCCGGTAAATTTACAAGCTGCCAATAAAAAATAACACCATGTGACGTAGGGGTGTTGACTGGTTACAGTTTTACTGTGTTAGCTATGGAAGGGGGAGGGGGGATTGTCTTACCTTGTAACTTGTATGATGAGCTCTTTTCAAAACTGTAGGTTACAATTTCATATCGTGTACATTACGTTTTTGAGAGCCACTCACATATAATAAAACTAACTTCTATGAAGGAAAATGAATTCTTTGGTCTTTTTGATTTTTGGAGAGAAACACTGCTATTACAGCACCACAATTTCTTACCTGATCTTAAAGTACAGAGCTTGGAACACTTCGGGCAAGTAACAGAACTTGGAAGAACTCCATGACTTTGTAAAAAAGATACTGCTTTGTCATATTGTTAGAAAAATTTCCTGATGCACTAATACTGTGTAAATTCACATAAAAAAGATACTGCTTCGTCATATTGTTAGAAAAATTTCCTGATACACTAATACTGTGTAAATTCACACCCATTACATGCGACATCCATTGAGGGAATGATAAGAATTACAAACATTTTGCCACATATCAGTCGTGGGTGAAATTTGAAATAATCAACAGAAAATTAGTAGGCTAATGAAATAAATTACTTGTTTTCATTGGTTCTGAAGTAAGATCTGAATGAAAACCGGTTTATTATTGGGTGATTTCAATTGTATTCAAAAGGGGCGTACTTACAAGAAATAAACGTTTCAACTTGGTTCATCTGATGAGCTGTGCCAATAATTTCATACTCTAAGTCGACAGAACACCCACGCAAGTGATGTTTGCCAACCACATGAAAACAATGTGACATAATGATAGATAAGATTGGTGAAATGCACGGGCGTGTGCATGGCTGACGGCTTCTTATGTACAAATGCACTCATGGGAGCTATTGAAGTCATGGGTAAGATGAAATTGAAACTTAGAAAAAATCCTAAAGAATCCTCAATTATTTACATAAATTTTATTTTTTATTGTGATAAACATTAGGTTGCAAGAATTCTGTATATAGATTTTTTCTTAATTTTTTTGTGAAGATTCAAAAGAAATAATAAAAAATCGAGTAGGGATGTTCGTACTGGAAATGAACATTAACCTGTTAAAGAACTCCCAGTGTAGTCTATGTCAAACAACTCCCAATGTAGCCTAAGTCACAGAACTCACGTGTAGCCTATGTCAAAAAACTCCTATTGCAGGATTTAGTAAGAGCTTTGGAAATGGCACAGATATGTGAAGTTATAGGTTCATCACAAGTGGATGTACGGTATAGTGATCAGGGAATAGGCAAGTTACCATTGTCAGTAGTCAGAGGTTAGGGACCAACCTTATTGGACCTAGTTTGGTTAAGGTGAATAAAATTAGACTGGCCTAGTATTCTAGGGTTACAGGTACAAAACAGAAGGGATGTCGATAACTAACCTATGTTTTAATGCTCATATATACATTTCGTACAGATATTAAAAGACCATCTTTCCTCTTTCACAGGTAACAGTTGAGTACAGATTTATGAAATAGCATACTGTACAACACAATAGCCTACCTACAGTGAAGGCTGACTGCCCAGTACTGTACATGCCTTTGTTCATGTTTCTGAAGTACGTCATTTAGGAGATTTAAAGATTCCTACAGAGGTTCATGATACGAATATCATTGAGTAGATATTGAATAACTTGCAGAGAGCTGACATTGCTGAGTGTATTTCTAAAACCTGCAATAGCATTGCTGTTATAAGATTAGTGATTTCATTTTTGGCAATAATTTTAGATGATCAGTCGAACACTTGCCTGTGCTGAAATTCATATTTGAACAACCACAGTTAATGACTGAATAAATTTGATTATTCATCAGAGCTGGTAATATTGTGATTATTCATCAGAGCTGGTAATATTGTCTTCTTTGTTTTGTAATTGTTCCCCTCAAAGTTATAGACTCTTGAGAGATAAAAAAATTCTTAATATTGCCAAGGTACTGTACCATCAGGAGTGTGTCTCCAAACAGTTTATCCCAGCGTCAGAACAAAATGACTCATTTTCTGATGTACATTAAGAATAAATGTAAATCATTACTACCCAATGACAAAACAGTGGTACTGACGGTGGATGAAATTCACTTGAACCCATATTTTGATTATAAAGGCGGAAATTCAGTACACTTGTTGAGATGTAGGCTACCAGGAATAATTGGCTTGGCCAGAAAAATACAAATAAAACAATGAAGTTCTCCTTTGATGGAAATCATGTTTTAGAAAATGAAATTCATTATGCACCATTCATCTCTGAAAAAACTTCATGAGATAGAAGATGGTTTACTCTTGAAACAATATTATAAACTGTCATGAAAAGCATTCTCCTCACCCACCTTTGAGAAACAAAGTGTTCATTTAGCTTTACAAATATATTCAGAAGTTGCAGATTATGTAATTTATTTACATTATATTTGATGGACATTAATTAATGTAAACTCCCCATACAAAGTCAAAGGTTAAATAATAAATATGCTACTCCAATAAGTAATGAAGGTCATTGTATAGGAAAAAAAGCAAAATTAGTAGTATTGGTTTCTAACGTTTTATTGAATAATTATTGTTTCCAAGAAAATAATTATATTGTAGCTAACAAAAGTTGAATAAAAAGAGAAAGTTAAAAACTTCAATTACCAAATAATAGCTGTATGTAAAAATAATAGAATAAAAAGAGAAAGAAACTTCAGCTACCAAATAATAGCTGTATGTAAAAGACAATAATTAAGGTATTTCATTCATATATAGTAGAGTAAGCCAATGCACTGCCGTCTTGTAATTTGATGTTAACATATGTATAAACATTTTCAATACAATTATAAACGTTTGTCCTTCGGTATACACTATATTGTAACTAAATAAATTGTTTTGGTTCAGTATTTTATATTAATCTCTTAACCTGTGTTTCGAGTTAATGTTATTTGGTGTACACAAATTAGTGTAGACGAAAAAATAAGTAAATTAACTAATTACCATAACTGGCAAGCTTCAATTTGTCTATTTTGGTGACGTTTTATTTACATTTCTTTCGTCTGGGAACGTAGCCAGTGCTAGCGACTCAGACTAACGTTGCTTACGTCACCATACATCGAACAGGCCTTGTCTCTCTGTGGTCTTAGGACTTTTGGCCTAAGTCGGCCATTGGAGATTCAAGAGGCCTGCCAGACGCATGTGTACTCACGTTAGCTTAAACAGTTTGCTTGGCATAGTGTTATAAAACTTAATAACATGAAGACCTTTGGTTCGTATGTCCCCCTTTTCCTTGTTTACCCATCCTAACCCCCCGTTGCTAAGTAACCAATTGGTTCTTAGCCGCGTAAAATAAGTCTAATCCTTCGGGCCAGACCAAGGAGAGCTGTTAATCAGCTCAGTGGTCTGGTTAAACTAAGGTATACTTAACTAACCCCATATCCTTTCCAAATCCTTATTTACAACCAAAAAATTGAAGTGGCCTTCCGTTTCCTTTGTCGTCAGAACGTATGTTGGCAAGTAGCATTAATGTTAACAAAGTACAAATTTATTTCCAGGAACGTAACTAGAGGTCACTGGTTTTACTAACCGCATAGATAGGATTTTTTCAGTACAGGGGTAAATTTAGAATAGTGTGTTCAAACTTTAGGCTAACTACAAGGTAGGTCGATATACGATTCCTAGGCCAGGTCACCATTGTCTTGGGCAAGCGATTCTAGTTGACCGTCGTCGTCCGATAGGAAGCAGTTCCGTCAAGTGACAGTTTTACTTGCTTGTTTTAAAGCCGTAATAAACTTTTTCTTTTCTTTATTTCTAGGGGCGTTTTACTTAATTGGGCTGTTATAATAATATTGGAGCTTATGAGAAAATTGTACATAGGCTTAGACAACAATTTTAAATAGATGTACATAAGTACATGGGCGTAATAGAATAATAGCCCAAATTAGGCCTGCCTGCATATTTGCCATTAGATTTCTTACTTAATCTGCCTTAACTTTACTTTAACGTGGTCGAAGCCAACTTGAATTCCTTGGCCTAACTGAACTTGCCTGGAATTCTTATGGCCTTGGTGTAATTTACTCATAAGTCCCCTTTAGTTTAATTGAACTCAATCAAAATTTACTCTTGCCCGAATTTAATTACTTAGATTTATAAAGCAATCTGTTAATCCTTTGGACTCTCTGGCACAAGTCTAAAAGCACGTTAAGTGCACGGAAAAATTGTGCTTAGCAGCCCGTCCTTTACTGTTTACCTCATTTATCGGAGAATGTTCAGCGGAAGGAATTACCCTTGTAATTTATAGTGTACATTTCTCTCAATCTTCCCACTGAATGATACAAATTTCCCACATCAGCAGCAATTTTTTTTAATTGTGGTCATCTCTCTTTCTGGGTTTTATATGTTTCTCCAGATGTATTTTTCTACCTTTTGGTCATCATTCTTATTTTCATATCTTTTCTAGTTAGTGTTTATGGTTGGTTGGTCAACTGCCTCCTGTTGCTGTAACTTTATTTGGATGTTCCATAAAAAATAATGTGTAGTTTAAGGAAGTTTGATTTCAATTATAGACTGAAGTTAATCAGCTTTGACATCAAATCTGTGTTTTATTAATTGTTAAGTAGCCAATGTAGCCAGGTTTTGGTATGTTATCACAGTGATTAAGACAAAGTTACTTCCTCCCTCAGTGTGCATGATTTCCCGGCTAAAAACGATTTGCTGCTGTACTGGGATTATTGTTTTATATAGCCTACTGTGTTATCTAGATTTTGGCAGTTGTGATTGTTGATGCTTGATATGTGAGAGAGGTGCGAAATAATGAGCAGGAAGACAAGTACTGCTGGTTTATTGATGAAGCGATCCACTTATCAAGCAGCGTGCGGACATCTGCGTATGACACAGAGACCGCCTTCCCCTACGAAAGTTAAAGCCATCTTAGATGCACCTCATCCTACTTTGGCGGGAGAGGTTCGGTTATTTATGGACGTGGTTATTGGAAATTTATCAGTTAGCTCCCTCGTATGAGTTACTAGAGAAGAATAGGATTTTCAGATGAAGTCAAGATAAAATGTATTTGGCATTATGAAAACAGATTTAGTAATAGGACCATTATTGTGTAATTATGGAGAGAGTTAATTGTCAATTGAGACACACTTCATCTGTTATAGTTGGTTTTTGCTACAAACAGTTGGAGGGAAAGGAGGAGATGCCTGTGTATTTTACGAGTAAAAGTTCACATTTGAACAGAACTGTGCTCAAATAGACCGAGGAGGGTTGCTTTATTTTGGGAGGTTAAATAAATTTAGGTATTTCTTACATGGCAGGAAATTTGAGCTCATACAGACCATAAACCCTGTTGTGTTATTTAGTAAATGGGTTGAAATTCTTAGTCCGGCTAATGCTCACATTCAGTGTTGGGCTCTGCTTTTATCACAGTATGATTTTGATCTCACTAGGCTGGAAAAGAAAATGTGGTGGCAGATGATCATTGTAAATTACCTGTTAAATGATTTCAAAGTAATAACTCAAGCACATTAAATTATTGGAAGCTGTAGATTTCCAGGATATTTCCTTTGATGTTATCAAGCTGTACTCGATGAAGGATGAACTTCTGAGCCTTCTCATTCACAATACCAAATTTGGTTGGCATAAGGGTGATGTAAGGTTATCTGAATATAGAGCTGTCACTGAGTTTACATGACGATATATTAATTTATAGAAATAGAATTGTTGTATATACTTTAAGATGCAAGGTGTTGGATCACTTGCACAGTGAACATAATGAGATAAATGTAATGAAGGCCAAAGTAAGGAATTGGGTTTGGTGGCTTCAGATCGATTAAGATGTTTGAGAAGTTACAAAGAATTGTCATATTTGTTCTAATTTTCAACTAATCCAAGCTCTAGTTCTTTCCTGGTCCTCATCTGGTGAACAGAAATCCTAGGGAGGAGAATGAATACACGGACTAAAGTCCCAAACTTATTTAAGCTGAATAACACTGAATAGCTTAATGGGTAAATATATCTGTAACTGCTTGAATTGTTGCCTGGATTGAAGTCCACTAAATGATGGAAGACCGACGGCACCAGATCTCCCAGTCCTCCCTACTTCCGTCCCACTCACTAAAAACATGAAAAATATGGAAATTAATAATATTGGCAATACTCACCAGAGAACAACGAAAGCAAAGACTAAGTTATATACTAATCACGTTAGAATAATTTAAATATCCGTATAGGTAAATATGACAAAATTATATCTTACGAAAATACGAGAAATTTACAGTGGCATACGTGAAACAGCAGAATATGAAAAAAGTATGGTCCTAAGCCTATACATATAAAAATATAATTCCAAATATAAATGTTAGGAGAGCTGAGTCATATGCTACAATTCAACAAAACCTATACGGTCATAACGAGAAGGAACAATTTAAAATATAACTGCTTTCGTTGGGCGCACTCATTGAATTAGTGAGCTTTATTTTTTATAAGGGCTAAATGCAAGGAATAGATTTTTTAAGAGTCTTAGGGAAAACCTTAAAGCCACGAAGTCACGGTGCCATAATGAAAATGACATACCTCAAGATTTTCCATCCTTTGAACTGCGGGAATAATTAAGTGCATCGGTGACTACCAGGTGTTCGACGTCTGTTGTTGGGAGGCAATGGCCTGAGGTTACTGTAGCTTATATGAGGCAATTAACGTTCCATGCCTAGCGAAAAATGTGCAGGAAAATCCGTAATGTTCAGGGTTTTCACTCGCTGCTGTCTAAGATGGAACTCAGAACTGAACTCCACTCTCTTTGACCCTCCTTGCCGCGAAGAAAAGCAGGCTGCCACCTGTGTTGGGTAGTTTCAGGCAGTAAAAAGTTCTCCAGTAAGCAGTTAGGGATAAAGAGGTGTCACTTCAAACACCGTGATTTCAAAAATTTATAATTTTATGAAAAACAAAAGCAATTATCTTAGCATTGTTAGAAAAATATAGATTATATTATTGAAATGATTTACAACTGAAAATGTTTATTTTCCTCACTCCAAGGAAGGGAATTTGATTCAATTACGAATCAAATTGGCTGTATATAAAAGTTACATTAATAATGTAAGCTGTAATTAAAGTAAATGAAATATTTAGAGAGATACCAACCTAAAGATCATTAAGAATATCTCTAGTTTTTATTTCACTCTCCGTGGCTGCCCTTCTTTTGGGTCTTACTGAACATTCCTTAACATTTAAGCCAGGAAGAGAGTAGGCTACATTTCATCATTATTAGGCAACTCATTCCTTCTAAGCAAGGGTATCAGTGGAAGAGTGCCGTTCCAAAATTTCTCTCGTTTTACCCTTCATATCTATAGCACCTGTTACTTCATTATAGAGGTTTTTTACAACGTCTTTAACAATAGCCATTGGGTAATTACATTGTTTGGTCATGGGTTCTTTTATCAAAACGATGTCACCTCTTTGAAGAATTTTGTGTTTCACAAAATTCTTAAGTTAACTGCTTGGTGGATAAGGTTACATAAAAATTATTCGTTGTAAATATCTATTAGGTTATTACGAGTTTTCAGAAGTTTTTCGTAATCACTTTTAATCTTGTTTAGGGGCTCAAAGGGCATCCATTCAGGCTCAGGATTTCTCTGAAGCTCTGGAATCATGTTCAAAGATAACAGATCATACCCTCTAGTTAAAACTTCAGGTGTGATGGAATCAGGAACGGATTCACCTGATGAATCTCTTAAGGCCTCGTTAAAGGCAACTAGTCGTCTATTAATGAGATGAATGGTCTTGCTTACAATGATTCAGAATCTCTACATGACAGGATATTTTTAACAGGATATTTTTACCAAATGAACCAAAAAGGAGTCTCTTGGTTAACTTGACGCAAATTTCAACCATCTATCCTAGTTGACTATGACCTTTAAGGAAATGATCAAAAGAAAGGGGTTGAACATTATTTTCATCAAAATATTTGCATGTTTCATGATCTT
Source organism: Macrobrachium rosenbergii (assembly GCF_040412425.1). Lineage (NCBI taxonomy): Eukaryota > Metazoa > Arthropoda > Malacostraca > Decapoda > Palaemonidae > Macrobrachium > Macrobrachium rosenbergii. Next base: position 7,471,820 of record NC_089743.1, read on the forward strand.
TAAAAAAAGCCTGAAATATTTGCACCAACAGTCAACTGCGTTCCTAAATCTGTAATGCAAAAACTAGGGATACCAAACTCAAAACTGTAAGTGGAACGCTCTTAAGAATTCTACGACAGATAGGTTTAAACAAATTTTAAAATTCAGAGCTCTTGACAACAAGCATGTAATGCAAAGAATCCACACTTTAGAAATTTGACCATATAATTTTACAGTGAGTGGTCCCATAAAGTCCATATAGATATTATTAAATGGTATATTAGAAGTGTTTAATCTACACATTCTGTATGGACTTTGGTTAAACTTAAAAGTGCGTTCATTGCAACGACATGTAGTACAAGTTCTTAGTACCTTCTTGACTATGGAGAAAAGTGTGGAATCCAAAAAGTTTTCCGAAGTTCATTCAACAATGAATAGCACCCAGCATGTGCCAGTTTCTTACGCATGTCCAGGACGATGAGTCTGGTAAGTGCACTATTTTTCACCAAAAGTAAAGGAAAACTGTACCGCCTAAAGCGCTCAACACATCTGAGACGCTCACATTTACTTCTGACCCTCAACAACCCATCCCTGTCCATGAAAATATGAAGCTGTTTAACAATATTTGGGATGCCCTTGGCATTCCTTGAATTAGAATGGAAATATTTAAAAACCTCGGGGAATTCAGATTGCTGATATTTCAATATTATTTTTCTAGTAGCTTCTGAAACAAAATTGAAATTATCTTTAATATCAAGGTGAGAAAACCTGTCGGCATACTTTAATTTAACTTTAGCTTTCAGCTTGTTCACAAATATCAAAATCTTGCTGTAAACTTTCTCCAAACGATTGAAGCTGGAGAACCTGTCCAACAGTACTAAATTCTTCAGACAACCTATCAGTGAGTAACTTGAAAGCAAACCATGAATTTCAGAGCTAGTAATTACATTATTAACATCTGCAAGAGCATTAGGTATAATCACCGATAAAATATCTTCCCTACTATACTCTGAAGCGATACAATTAGATAAAAAGGACGGACCACTGTAATAGTTTGTCTTCATGAGCTGTTTATGGGACACTTCGTGTTATGCAGTCTGCTGGATTTTCTGTTCCAGAAACAAATGAAAATTTTATTGGATGTGTTTCACATAACTTTGCAATATGGTTTACCTATTCATCACAACGACTGACCGTTTCTGCATTTTGTCTAATTTCGTGGAATAGGAACTCAACCATGAAAAAGATACAAGACTATCTGAAAATATTTCAATTTCAGTAATGTTGACTGGTTTAATGCACGAAGGACCAGCCAGATCTGCATACAAATCCAAAATACACTCTGTAGCCAAAGCAATGCCTTGAACCTCCAAGGAAGGGATGCTTCTACATTCCAGCTGTTTATTGACAATTCTATTCTTTCCTGAAAGAAAACCTACCTCCTTTGTCTCTAAGTCTTGGATATAAATAACAGCACCGTACATTGATTTACTGCTATCAGAAAATCCTGTCAGCTTATAAGAGCTCTCTTTCTTTCTAACAAATCTCTTAATTTCAACAAGAAAAGAGGCATTAGCTTGTTTAGCAATTGATCTCAATTCCCTTGTGAACTCTCTTTGGCGTTGCAGTTTGTGCAAGAACAACCTACTTCTGTTTAGTAGAGGACCATTATAGTTATGAATGTCAAGTTGCGATGCAATACTTCTTAAAATTAACATTTTAGTATTAGCTTGTGGGTTTAGGTCAATAGGTTTTGTAGACAGGATATCTTTTGAATGATCACTGAATACCAAGCAACTTTACCTTAGTAGAAGTCTCTCCTTCAAGATCAGAGTCAATGAGGGATTGTAAACTACTGTCATTTGACTTGAATTGCTGAAGACCAAGTTTGTAAGGTTCAAAAATTGAGTTCAGTTGATTGTATGCCCATAATAAAGTTTCAGAATTTTCTGCTGCAAAAGCACAATTGTCCATATAGCAAAGTTGGTAAATTAAATGCTTCAAGTATCTAATACCTGATGGATCATCCTCAGAGTCGAGAACTAAAGTCTTGAAAAGACCTAACAATAGAATTCTGGGTGAACATCTTAGCTCAAAAGGCAAACGAACATTCTTGTAAGCTATAATAGGAAAATCTTTCTTCTGAACTTTTCGAAACCAAAGGAATAAAAGCTTATTTTGTTCAAATTCTTCCAAACTAATATTGTTGAAAGCCTTTTTTATATCAAAGGTGCAGATTAAAGGGTCAAATCGTAAATGCAAGAAAGCCGAGGAGAATTTCTGGTTAAGGCGCACGCCGAATTTCGCGGGATTATTGATTTCTAGTTTTTTTTCAGATTTGGACTGGTATATGTCTAAATAAACGTCCTGAAATATTATTGCTAAAAAAAAAAATTTAAAGTGGTTTTTACATTTTTGTTCACCTCATTTACCGGCATTGGGCGAAAAATTGTCTCAAACTTTCTGACTTTTAGGTGGAAGTAAGAAATATACTTTACTTTCCTACTAAAATACACATTCTCTACGTTAAAAACTGGCTCTCTCTCAAAAAAAATATAATATCTGAGTAAATGTGTATCTATGTATCTCGATATCGTCCTGTGAGCGACAAATTGTCGTACAATGTTTGTATGACTTGCCAATTCTGGATCGTTGAGAGTGAGAAATTTACTTCAGTATCCTACTAAAACTACCCATTTTCTACGATAAGAGCTTGTTCGTTCTCTAGAAAAATATATAAAAAAGTAAATATACTGTATATCTATGTATCTCGATATTTTGAACTCGTTATCACAGATGTACCATGCTAACTAGTTTACATATAATATTTTATATTCCTTGACATATTTTTACTGGGTATTTTCGGAAATATGAAATTATATAAGTAGGTAACAGTTCCAAACAGAGCGTCGGGTCAATCTCAATTTCTTGTGTAGTTTTGGTTCAAGTGATATCCTAGTGCTTTGTGACGCATTTCCTTTTCGAATTTTCGTACCGTGTAGTGCACTCAATTTCTTGTGTAGTTTTGGTTCAAGTGATATCCCTAGTGCTTTGTGACGCATTTCCTTTTCGAATTTTCGTACCGTGTAGTGCACTCACGCAATTCCATCGCCATAAGCAAGAGAAGTACCACTCTTATGAGGAGAAATTTGAACGATTGCGTCTCATAAGTTTGTTACAAAGAGGGACGAAGCAAACGAGAATTGTCTCGCCTGGGATAGCAACACCACCTTAAGTAAGGGATTTGTTTTCCTCTATTAGTGATATTCAGATTAGTGGCATTCTAATTAGTGATTACTATTTTTCATAATATATTATATGATTATAAAAGACCACAAAGCTTGATTTTACTGCAGTGAGTTGTCGTCTGACACGTGACTTTTGTAGGCTTGGTTGTCCAGCGATAGTTTATGTTTATTTGCCTCTCCAGTATGTGAACAGAAACATGTTCAACAGTGGTAGCGTATATAGGTTATGTAGAAAAGTCTTATTGATAGCATATATTTTTATAGGTTATGAGGAAAACTTTAGGGTGATTGTAAAACAATGGGAACAAACATTTCCAAGAATACCATGTCCTGGCCTAACCTCAGTAGGGCATATATTTTTATAATTTATTTACTAAGAAAAAAATTTGCACTATCATATAGCCTACTACTTTTTATAGGTAGCATGGAGAAAACATTATATTGATAGCATATAGCCTATTAATGAATTTTTATGAAAAACTTTTCACATATATATATATACAGTATATATATATATATATATATATATATATATATATATATATATATATATATATATATATATATATATATATATATATATATATATATATATATATATATATATATATATATATATATATATATATATTCAGTATATATATATATATATATATATATATATATATATATATATATATATATATATATATATATATATATATATATATATATATATATATATATATATATATTATATTGTATAAATATATATATATATATATATATATATATATATATATATATATATATATATATATATATATATATATATATTGTATAAATATATAGAACTAAATAGTACCTCTGTGCCAGCGACTGCCTTCTAACTTAACTTTTCCTACAGTTATTTGGTTGCTAATTATGAATTAGCCTGTAATTAACCCCTGAAGCTCATCCAACAAGGTATGGGACCCGATGGGAAAGCGGGGTTATGGGTGGGGTATACCCCAGGGACAGGTAATCTGCTCCCTCCCAACCAACAAGCTAGAGAACCCGATGGGAATGCGGGGTTACAGGTGGGGTATACCACCAGGGTAGTGATATTAGGGTATGTAATGGCTCACCCGCATGTTTCTGCCCTACAATTTAGGGACCCCTAAGGAAAGAGGGGTTATAGGTGGGGTAGATGGCAGGGGGATGAGAAACCGGCCAAAATTTACATTGTATGGCACCCAGAACAAACAAGAATATTAATGAGCCGACACAAAGACAAACCCTCCCAGTACTACCGCCCTCCCAAACACTTATTGGGGAGCCATTTGTTCATACCTCACCCCCTTACTGAGGAAACTCGTAGATCTGGGCAGCTAACCCCCGCAAACGCCTATCTAACCAATCACGTTGCGCTGTTAGCGCCCCGTTGAGGAAAACCCCCTAAACTTTACAGCTTAAAGTTACTAATATGCCTACCTACCTGGGGTTCACATATGCGTCCTGCACAAGACAGGGCATGGGTACATCCCTTATGAACGGCCCATATCACGTCCGGTGGTTGCAATAACCTGTTGATGTGTTTTCCCTACTCATTAAACTAACACACTGTGCATGCAGACCTCCCAAACTATAAATTAACTCGACAAAGAAGAAAAGACCGGCAAGTTTTGAGTTTACTTTTATAAGTTTTGCCACCCTTTGGTTGCACTTACTGTCACTTGTTGCAGCACAGGTATCCCCTGAACCAGTACTGAATGTGGCAGAGGAGATTCCATCCCCTGCCTACTACTAGTCACGACGAAATGCATTTACCCCACCAGCCCGGTACTAAACTCGGGAAGTGTATTTGTACCCAAAAAGGCGATTTCTAAACACATTTTTCACACCCCAACGTTTCTTTAGTTCCCCTCAAAACCAGGGAGATTCCATTCCCCGACCCAGTACTGAATGCGGCACGGAGATTTCATCCCCCCCACCTACTAGTAAGCACGGCGAAGTGCATTTACCCTGCCGCCTGAGTATTAAGCCTGCCAAAAGTGCAAGTTTACCACAAAATAAGCATTTTCCCCACACATATTCACACCCCAACTGCATTTCTTTGCTTTCCCCTCATAACCAGTTAGTGTCCATTCCTCTAACCCGCTACTAAACATGGCAAAAATGCATTTAAGTCGTCAACCCTCGGCGTGGAGATGCATTTACCCATCCAGTCAGTACTAAACTTGGCGGAAGTGTATTTGTACCCCAAAAAGTAATTTCCCCAAACACATTTTTCACCCCAGCTTCGTTTCTTTACTTCGCCCCTCAAAACCAGGAGATTCCATTCCCCTGAGCCAGTACTGAATGTGACACAGGAGATTCCCCACCTACTAGTTAGCATGGCGAAATGCATTTACCCCGCCACCCCAGTACTAAGACCGCTGAAGTGCAAGTTTATCCCAAATTAAGCATTTACCCCACATATTCACACCAACTACATTTCTTTGCTTCCCCTCATAAGCAATTAGTTTCCATTCCCCCTAACCGCTACTAAACACGTGAAATGTATTTAACCCGCCAACCTGGTACTGAACACGGTGAAAGTTATTCTGTACCCCAAAAAAAAAAATTTCCCCAACACATTTTTCACACCCCAGGTTGGTTTCTTTGCTATACTTTCATTTCCGGCGTCAAGCTTTTTCAACCAAATCATTCCTGTTACCGCCATGTAAGTTTCCCTCTTCACCCCAAGTTCCTCACGCAATCCTTCCCCCAACACCTATTGCGCCAGAGCCCCCACATTTCACCCCCAATAATCCTCCACAGCCCTTATCTGCTACCCACGCCTACACCTTATAACGTACACCTTTTGCGTTTTGTACTTCAGTACGGTGGCTGAATCCGTTGAGTCCACGTCGCGTTCTTCTGAGATGATAACCCGGCACACCTTTAAGAGGTGTGAAATAATGAGCAGGAGGAAAGTTACTGCTTCTTTATTCAGACGCAGTCATTTATATAGCGGACTGATGTCACACAGAGGAATACAATAGAGTCTTGGTGACCTGAGGTCAATTACTTTTGACAATAATTACACTGGATAAATACAAGTCATGTAAAAAGAAAGTGGGCAATGACTGATCTAACAACATTCTGATACATTTGCAAAGAAACAGATACAAAATAAGTTAGTAACAGATACAAATTTACTTAGAAAAGCGTGGTTGATTCAGTATGGCTGATCCTGCTTGAACCGCTCCTATAGGAGCGGTATTGAAGAAAACAGGTCATTCATCATAGAAGACTCGCTCAGTGGGGACTTTACAAATACTCCCCCCCCCCCCAAGACGTGGGTAACGTCTGATTAATCTAGGTATCTGCTGGGACGTTGAGAGTGCCGCGGCTCTGCGAGGAAGTCAGCTGTGGGGTGCGGTGCGGTGCGAGCAGCTGGCTGTGGGTGTGGCTGGTAGCTTTCGGGGGCGGCCACGCGACCTGCTTTTGAGGTGGCCTGGTTGCGGGGCGACGGCTCGAGAGGGGCACTGCGTGGTGCCATTTGCTGTTTCCTCCAGGAGGGTAGGCTTGAGGTGGTCGATCGACACGCAGTCGTCCTTCCGTGCAGGGCGAGGCGGAAGGCTTTGTTGTTCCTCTCAAGCATGCGGAAGGGCCCCTGTAGGGTCTGGTTAGTAGGGGGGCCGGACGGCATCGACCCTGACGAAGACATGGGTGGTGGAGGACAAGCCGGGAGGCGTGAAGGCAGTTGACCTGTTGGTATATGTCAGCTGGCAGGGGGCGAACTTCCCGACTATGTCGCGGAGCCTGTGGACTGACGGGTTGTGACGATCTTCCGTGACTAGTTCGCCCGGGACTACGAGGGCTCCCCTCAGATTTTCTCCCGCTGCGGACGGGTCGCCGCTGGCTCTGGGGCAGTTCTCAGCCCGAGGAGGACCAAGGCAGCTGGTACTTCCAATCCTCAGCGGTGCAGCGGGCCATGAGAACACCTTGAGGACCTGTGGAAACTCTCCACCAATCCGTTGGCTGCGAGGTTGTAGGCGGTGGTGGTGTGCTGAGATGTCCCCAGCAGGCGTGCCAGGGCGGACCACATCTCGGACAGGAAGGCCGGGCCTGTCGGTGGTTATGTGGTCTGGGACACCAAACCGGCTGATCCAGCTGGAGAGGAGGGCCTCGGCGCGCGCACTGGCAGTGGCTTCCTGCATGGGCGTCGCTTCAGGCCACCTGGTTGAGCAGTCGATGATCGTCAGGAGGTATCTGGCCCCTGCTTGATGGGGAAGAGGGCCTCGACGTCTGTGTATGTGACCAAACCGCCTCCCCGGCTGGGAAACTCACCTACCCTGACTCGGTGTGGCGCCCTATCATGCTGGTTTGGCACTGGATGCACTGTCTTGCCCAGGCCCTTGTGTCCTTCCGCATCCCATGCTAGACGAACTTCTCTGTCAGCAGCTTGGCCGTCATCCTGCCGGAGGTGGGACAGCCCGTGGATGACGCCGAACACCAGACGGCAGCGGCGGGGCGGGCACCAGGGGCGAGGCTGGCGGTGCATACGTCGCACACAGAGTTTTGGTCCTCCGGGCGAGGGGTCACGTCCTTCCACTTTAGGGACGTGATGGCGGTGTGGTAGGCTGAGTCTCTGGGTTGGCGGTCTGCTCCTGGGCGAGGTCTCGTAGTTGATCTGAGCTGCACCGCATTGAGCTCGATTCTGGAGAGGCGTCTGCTACAGGGTTCTTCCTGCCGGGAGGTACTTGATTGAGCAGGTGAACTCCGTGATGGCTGCTGCCTGGAAGATCATGCATCCCCTGCTTGGTGAGGCGTGGACCAGCGGCTGGTGGTCCGTCCAGATTGTGAGGGCGTGCCCTCCAGGAGGAACTTGAAGTGGTGTACCGCCCGATACACTGCGCAGAGTTCCCTGTCGAAGGTGCTGTAGCGGGCCTCCATGGGGTTGAACTTTTTGCTGAAGAAGAAGCGAAGGGCTGGGGGCTAAAGGCGATGATCTGCTCAGGACAGCCCCACAGGCGGCGTTGCTGGCATCCGTCGTCAGCTGGAGGGGCGTTGGGGTCCTGGTGGGCCAAAGGCGGTTGCCTCGGTGAGGCGGCCTTCGTCAGGGAGAAGGCCTGCTGATGGCTGGGTCCCCCACCAGGACTTGGTTGGCCCCTCAGGATCTCCGTCAGGGGGGGCCATGGTGTGTGTGACCCCGGGATGAACCTTCTGTAGTAGTTGACCATCCCGAGGAATTCCTGTATGGCCTTGACAGAGGTAGGGGTGGGGAACCTGGTGACAGCTGCGACCTTTGATGCGGCGGGCGGACACCGTCTGGGGATATCTCGTGGCCCAGGAAGTCAGCTTTTCGGCGCTGAAGGTGCACTTGTCAAATCTGATCGACGAGGCTGTTCTCCTGCAGGCGCTGCAGGACCAGCCCGGATGTGCCACTGGTGCTCTTTGGGGACCTGCAAAAAATTAGAATAACGTCCACGTAACAGACATGAAGTCCAGGTCCCCTAGGATGCTGTCCATCAGCCTCTGGAAAGTTGCCCCACGTTCCTCAGGCCAAGGTGGAGGGCGAAGGCGAGGGACCCGAAGGGCGTGATGATGGAGGTTGTCAGGATATCCTCTGGGGCAACTGGTACCTGGAAGTAAGATTTTAAAAGGTCTAATTTAGAGAATATTTTGGCCCCGTGAAAGGAGGCCGTGAGATCTTGCATGTTTGGCAGAGGGTAGTGATCAGATTCAGTTGCAAGGTTGAGCCGCCTGTAGTCGCCGCAGGGTCTCCAGGAGCCATCCGGTTTCTGCACCATGTGGAGGGGAGAGGCCCACGGGCTGGAGGCCTTTCTGCATATGCCCATCCGCTCCATCTCGGCGAAGGCGTCCTTGGCCTCCTGAAGGCACTGAGGGGGAAGCCTCCAGAACTTTGCGTGTGCTGGGGGCGCCCTTCGTCCTAATGTGGTGGTAGATTCTGTGCTATGCTGGGGCCCTGGGTACCTGGCGGAACTCGGGTTTAAAACGTCAGGGAACTCCTTCAGCAGCTGGGCGTACTGGTGTGGGGTGATGGAGCAGATGGTGGCACGCTGGGTCCTGGTGCCAGGGGGAGGGACTGGCGGAGTCAGTGTAAAGAAGAGCGCTTGTGACCGATTTCGACTGCCAGCCAGAAGTAGGCGAGGAAATCCATGCCCAGGAGTGGGGTCCTTACATCGCGACGATGAAGTTCCACATATATCTCCGGCCAAGGATGGAGATCGACAGGAGCCTGGAGCCGTAGGAGAGGATGGGGACCTGTTGGCGGCCGTCAGAAAGGCAGCCGGGTCCGTGGGCGCTGCGGTCCTCCTGGATGGTGGAAATACTGACCGTGCGGCCCGGTGTCGACCAACATCATCCTGCCGAAGATGGTGTAGCAGACGTAGAAAGCCCCTAATGGTTTTGGGCTCCTGGGTTCCTCTCTGCTGCCATGGCGGCCTGTTCTGTTGGCCGCCGCTTCCTGTTTATTGGATGGGCGAACGAGCAGGGGTTGGCAGTTCCGGGCGTCCTTGCCGTACCGCTGGTGGTAGTAGCTAGGGCCCGGTGGGTTTTTCTTGTGGTGATACGCTGGCCGCCTTCTGGTGACGGCGCTTATCTCCTCCTCTGCATTATCCTCCAGCTGGAGGGAACTGATGGGGTGTGGGCGTGGATGCCCGCAGCTGCCCTTTGCGGAGTCTGTGAGCTGCAAATGCCCCTAATCAGGTCCTCAAGCGGCATGTGTAAGGTCGAGATCTGAGTCCGGACCTCCGGAGGAGGTGATGGAGGAAGATCTCCCTTGACAGGCTAATCTCTGACTGCCTACCTCCGCTGTCTGTGCCGGGAAGGGTGAGGAGGTCCTGGATCACGCCCCAAGTCTCCAGGATGTTCTGGTCATGCCGCGGGCTGGTGACGAGGCCAAGGGTGTGGGTGGTCCTCTCGGGAGATCGGCAGGGAGCAGGTCTCGACGAGGGAGGTTTTTAGATGATGGTAGGTGATGGGCATGCGGCAGACACCCACAGGACGAGCTTCCTGTAGACTCCTCCGGCAGGGCGTTGATCACGGGCTTCAGCTTGTAGCACCTTGTCATTGAGTCCCACCAGTCTAAACTGTCTTTCTACCCGGTAGAGCCATGATGATGGGTTGCCGTGTGAAGGGCAGTAGTTTTATGGTGAGGGCGGCTTTAGTTTGTTCTGCCGGGATGGGCAGGGCGCGGGTAGCGGCGTGGAGGAGCACGTGATTCTTGGCGCGGGGAAGGGCGCGGGCGGGACGTATTTGGAGGTAGATGTCTGAGTTTGTAAAGTTATGAGTTAACTGTACGTGGGAGGGAATGTCCGTGTCCATGCTCACTATTGCCCTCTTAATTGGAGTGGGATACTCGCGTCAATACGCACTTGGGAGCATGCCGTGTGGGTCCGCCAATGCTGGTGATTTTGCCGACAAGAGTCAGCACACCCGTCTTTAGTCTGTTGGGGCGTGGGGTAGTTCATGGAGCCAAGACTAGGTTGCCGTCTGAGTCCGCTAATGGCTTGGGAACCACTCCGGTCACCACTTTAAGAGGTGCAAAATAATGAGCAGGAGGAAAGTTACTGCTGCTTTATTCAGGACGCAGGCCGTTTTATATAGCAGCGGACTGACGTGTCACAGAGGAATACAATAGAATCTTGGTGACCTGAGGTCAATTACTCTCAACAGTAATTACAATGGATAAGTACAACACATGTAAAAGAACGTAAACAGTGACTGATCTAACAACATTCTGATACATGTGCAAAAAAAACATACAAAAAGTTAGTAACAGATACAAATTTACATAGAAAAAGCAGTGCTTTTTGCATGCACTGCAGTAGGGAGTGCTGCCTCACCCTGCAGAAGAGGGCGTTTGAGTGTGACAGGACCTGTGAGTGCACCACAGAAGACCAATTTCACGCATTTCTGAAAGCGGTGGCTGATCTCTACCCTCCTGAACCCTAAGGTAAGGCCACCTACTTCTTTTCGGTTCAACTTTGTTTTGGGTGCAAATTATTATTTCCTTACAGGTTTCCTTTCAGCCGGTGCTGAGTGCCTCCCTGCTCTTGTTTTTGCCTTGGGAACTTGTTTTTCCTCCACTTTTAGGTCTCCAAACAGCAATTGGTGAGATTTGTTTTAAATTCGGTCACAACTTTTTGCCCCCTGCTTCGTTGCTTAAACGTTTCCTCTCCCCCCACCCCGAGCCTAAATTTTTTGCTGTACCCGTCACAACGTGTTTCCCATTTGCGTAACCTTCCCCCCGTTGCACCGCTACCCACTTACCCCGTTTTAAGTACGTGAGGTAATTTGTCCTTCCTGCCCTGTTGCCCCCACTCTTTCAGCTGCTCCTCGTTTTTGCGCATGGCTCCTTCTCGTCTTTCCCCTCAAGCCGGCACACCAACAAGGGTAAACATGTCTTCCCCGTTGCTCTAAAATCCCCACCCAGAACCCTGGGAACAGTCCCCTTACTGCTGAGTAGAGGTGGGGGCAAATGACACTTATGACAGCCAGCAAGCAAGTCCTCCACTATCAAGAGGCCTAAAAGTGTAGGAAAAACAAGTTCCCAAGGTAAAAAAATAACACAGAGCTAATATTTAGAATTACCTATACATATATATATATATATATATGTGGTTGTGTGTGTGTGTGAGAGTAGAAAGTCACTCACGTAAGTAATATTGTTTATTTACGAAGTGATTCATCATCCTTTCTCTAATATCTATAAATTATTACTGTAAGATTAATTATAAAACCACGAAAAAGGAAAATTTTATTTAACAACGAATGTATAGCAGTGTAGCCACCTTGTTTTGTGTTTTTCTTATCTCTATGCCCGAGTCATTCCTATTTATTCTTTTTTTTTTTTTGCAACATCCTCTGTTATACAGCACAAAGACACAAGGATGCCACTCTTCCAATTTATCATGAATTTCTTTTATACTTAAAGATATATCCCCATTGAGGGACCCAGTTCTGGAGACAGTGATTGACGTCTGTAGGAAATTCTAATGGAATAAAAAGACATGAAATAACAACGGAATTTTCTTCATCCAGAACTGAGACGTTGGTTCAAAAATATCCCCTCAAAATGGCAACTGAATTTTGGGGTGCGTCATCCCAAGTATAGGACAAGGTAGGAGATTTTTGTAATCATTACTCCCCCAACTCATCCTCACCAAGTGTCAGTACCAAATGCATCCTGATGAAGACGTCAGAATCTCCGACCCAGCTACAAGGAAATATGATGTATGAAAATTCTTTAATCTAATTGTAATTTATATGATTAGTGTCATGGGAAAATCACCCATGACATATGGTGGCAGCTGTGGGATCTTTAGTTGTTGTTGTTGTTGTTGTTGTTGTGGTTCCCCAGACTCTGTTATGCCAGGTAGCCTGCACCAGCGCAAGAAGGACACAACGCTTACTGGATCTGACCATAACTGTGTGGTAGTGTGGATGTTGTGTTGTTGTCTAAGGGCTGCCAAGTTAGGGCAATCTACTAGGAGATGTGTAATTGTGTGGGGACTAACTTGCAGAGTGGACATATGTCTGTTTGGGTGTTGTCTATGCGGTGTTTGTAGGTGTTTAGTGATTGGTGATGACCACAGCGAAGTCGAGTCAGGTGTACTCTCTCCAATCTTGAGAGCTGTGTTTCTGTGCTGCTTATGTTGGGTGGGGGTGCCAGTATTTTGTTGTTGGGAAGGTTATTAAGTGCTTGTCTGGTGAGGTGAGTGTGGATGTGCTTTTTTTTTTTGTGTGATGTTTGTGGGTGGTGGTATAGAATTCAAGATATTTGTATAGTGTCTGTGTGGTGTATTCGCTATTTGCCTGTGTGTTGGAGGGTGGTCGTGAAGGTAATAGCATGGGCTGTTTGTGTTGTTTATGACCGATGCCAAGAATTGTGTGCCTCTCATGTCTAAGTGTTGCCTGATGGTGAGAATCTTGGTTTTGGCGTGTAAGTGTTCTATTGGTGTGGATTGTGTACTGCCAAGGATGATTCTAAGAGCTGTGTTTTGTATTATTTGTAGTTTGTTTAGTTGTGTGTTGGATATGGCAGGGTGCCAGGCTGGGCTGGCGTAGTTTATTATGGAGCGGATGTATTGTTTGTATACTGTGATGAGCGTTTCTTTTTTTGTTGTCCAAATGTTGTGCCTGTTAGTGATCTTAGTGCATTTAGTCTGGGTCTGCATTTCTTGATGATGTTACTGACATGTGGAGCAAATGACATTGAAGTGTTGTATGTGACTCCTAGGATTTTTGTTTCGTGTGTGTGTGGAATTGTGGTGTTGTTCAGCGTTGCTGTGGGTCTGTACTGATGTTCTTTGTTGTGACTAGTGAGTAGTGTACTTGTGGATTTTGTTGGTGCTACCTGTAATCTGTTTTTGTGTGAGCCAGTTTTCAAGTTGTGTTATGTAAGTCTGTACTTGTGTGGAGCATACGTTTTTGTCTGCATGTATTGATATGATTGTTAGATCGTCTGCATATGAGGAGATGTATATGTTGTTAGGTGGTGTTGGTATGTCATGCATGAATAGGTTAAAAAGTGTTGGGCTTAGGACGGAGCCTTGTGGGATGCCGTTCGGGAAGTTTCTGATTTTGGATGACTCGCCATTGTAGTGTACAAATGCTTGTCTGTCTGTTAAGTAATTGGCGAGCCAGCGTTTGGTGTTGTTGTGTAGTGTGGTGTTGTAAACTTTGTTGATGAGAAGTGGTCTAGAGATGGCGTCAAAGGCTTTACTTATGTCTGTTGTGATTAGCAGTGTTCTTTGTGGTGGGCGTCTGGAGTTAATGCCATCTTGTATTTTTTGTGTAAGGTTGGTGAGTAGTGTTGTTGTGGAGTGGTGTGGTCTGTAGCCATGTTGAGTGGGTGACAGTGGTATGTGTGGTGTGGTTTTGCGTAAGATGAGGCGTTCTACTACTTTTGATGGTGTGCAGAGTAAAGTTATAGGTCTGTATGAAGCTGCTTGTGTAGGTGTTTTGTTTGATTTTAGAAGTGCTATTATTTTCCCCAGTTTCCAAATGTGGTATAATGCAGTGTGCGTATGAATAATTGGCTATGTTTGTCAGTGTTTGTGTGCCATGGGGACCTAGATGTTTTAAATGAATGTTTGAAATGTTATCGATGCCCATGACTGCAGAGTTTTTAAGTTGTTTAATGATTCTAGCAGTGTCTTCTGTTGTGGCTAGTATTACTGTGTAATCTAATGGGAACTGTTGTTTGCGTCTGTTGATGTGTCTGTCTTCTTTGTATTTGCGAGGTGGCTGATTTTGCGTAGTGGTTTATTAAGATGTTGGCTTGTTGTTTGCGTGAAGGATCTTGTCAGATGTGGTGATTGAGGCGTTACTTTGAGTGTTCCCACTGTTTGAATTGATGAGACTGTTGATAGTTTTGTGTAGTTTGGATGGGTTGGTTCTATAGTCTATTGTACCTTGAAAAGTTTGCCAGTTCTCTGTCTGTTTTGAGTTAATTTGGTGTTTATTTCTGTGTTTAAATCATGTATGCGATTTGTTGTGATTTGTGTGTGTGGGGTTGGTGTATTTCTTAAATTGTTTCGTTCCATTATGAGTCTGTTTTATGTGTCAGGCGTGAAGTTTGGGTTGTAGTGTTTTCTGTTTGCCTTTAGGAACGTTTCTTTTGTCTGCATTGTTTATTATGTCGTTGAATTGTATTGTTGTGTTGTTTAGTGTCTGTGATGATGTTATGTGTGTGTGGTTTAACTCCTGGAAATGAGCCTCAGTGGTTTCCAAGTACTCATCCCAGGCAGCGTGCTTGTAGTTAGGGATGGTGTGTCTTGTATGTGAGAAAGTGTCATGTGTGGTTCAAGTGTTATTAAAATAGGAAGGTGGTCTGATGATAGGTCTGTTTGTGTTTTCCATGTGATTGATGGTGCTATGTTGGGTGAGCAAAATGTTATGTCTGGGAAGTGAGACTAAAGTTGGCTTGGTGTGGTATGTGTGTGTGCATATCTGTGTTGTTTAGTATGTATAGCTGGTCTAATTGTGTTGAGATGTCTGTGCCTCTTTTGTGATGTCTTGGTGGGCATACCAGTCTGTGTGTTTGGCATTCGGAAATCTCCTCCCAGAAGTATATCTGGGAGGGTATTCAACGCCTGCAGTCTAATTGTGAAGTTTGCTGGTAAACCCAGTGAATATTCTGGAGGACTCGTATGTGTTGATGATTGTGATTTGTTTATTGTGCCTATTTTGATATTAAATGCTTGTAGTTCTGTATGTCTGTCTACTTGTGTTAGTGTTCTGATGTGCTGCGTTTTTCAATTGGATATGTTATGGTGTATGTATGTGATGGGGCCTCGCCATCACCATGTTGTCTGTCTTGTCTGATGGCTGTGTAATTTGGTATGTTGGGTGTTTTATGTGTTGTTTCAGTTTTGTTTCTTGAATGATGGCTATGTGGATCTTTTGTTTGTGCATGAAATGTTTTAGTTCAATGTGTTTATTGCGAATGCCGTCAATAATTAATTGTAAGATGTTTATGTTGCGATTATGTTCTAAGTGTGTGAGTGCGTGTATTTAGTGGTGCATTTCTGTAGGCGTTAAGTGTGTGCTATGGGGTGTTGGGGTTTGTGGGGCTGTTTGATTTGTAGGAATGGGTGATGGTGTTCTGGGATTGGAGAAAAGTGTATAGATGTAGGAGATGGTGATCTGTGTGGTGTTGGTTGGTTGGTGTTTTGTTGGATAGGGAAGTGCTTGTTGTGTATTGTTATTGTTTGTTTGTGTGTGTGTTACGGCATATGATGCACTTCCAATGTACATTGTAGTCTTTTAGTGTTCTCAGTGTGGTGCACCAAGGTGTACCCAGGACCACCTGATTGCAGTTGACTGATCCACCCCGCGCAGCTGGTTTAACACTCATGTGCTGCAGATGGGACATGTGTAGGGGCCTGGGTTTAATTCTATGTCACCGGCTAGGATTAATTGTAGGGATATAGTGCCGGGTTACCATATCCCTTCAGAGAAAAACTGGAGATCAGTTGCGGCGCCACCCCGGCGGTACCCAACGGAGCATTGAAACCAGTCCTCTTCTCCCCTCCCTTGTCTTCGCGGTGGGGTTGTATTGTGGACGTTTGATCCAGGCGGCCCGTTCCACCGACGTCTGGAGGTCCAAAATCGATCAACAGTCCACTCGGAACCTGGGATCTTTAGTTAAGGGCATGCCAATGCTGGATTTCGAGGAATTGTCAATTTTTAGTTTTTACAGTTTTGGACTGGTATATGCGTACATAAACATGTCCTGAGATATTATTGCTAAAAAATTTTTTAAGTGGGTTTTTACATTTTTGTTCATTTACCGGCATTTGTGACCATTTAAAAAATTTTTGCAAACATTCTGTATGACTTTTTAGGTGGAAGTGAAATGTAATTTTCCTTTCCTACTAAAATACACATTATCTACGTTAAAACACAACAGCTCTCAAAAATATATCTGAATAAATATGTATCTATGTATCTCAATCCACGCCCTGTGATACAGCCCTGTAGTGACATTGTCTGACAAATTGTCATACAATGTCTGTATCCATGCCAATTCTGGATAGTAGAGAAGCCGAAATTTACTTCAGTATATCTACTAAAATACCATTTTCTTCGATAGAGCTTTTTCGTTCTCTATAAAAATATCAAAATATCAAAAAAATAAATATATATCTATGTATCTCGATATTTTTAACTCTTTTCACAGGTGTACCATGCCAACTAGTATACATATAATATTTTATGCTTCTTGACATATTTTTACTGCATATTTTGAAATATGAAATTATATAAGTAGGTAACAGTTCCAAACAATAAACCATCTCATTTGTGTGTAGCAAGTGTTCCTGGTTCAGATGTTATCCCACTCAGTGATGCATTTTCCTTCTCGGATTTTCGTACCGTGCAGTGCACTCACTCCAATTCCATTGTCATAAGCAAGAAAAGTACCACTCTTGTGAGGAGAAATTTCAATTTTTGCATCTCATAAGTTTGTTACAAGGAGGACGAAGCAAATGGAATTGTCTTGCCTGGGCTGCAACAACACAGAACACCCATATCTTAACAGCAAGGTTTGTTTTCTTCTATTTGTAATATTCTAATTAGTGATTACTATTTTTCATAATACTAATAATTTATAAGAAAACAAAGCTTGGTTTTACCGCAGTAAGTTGTCTGACTCGTGACTTGTGCAGGCTTGGTTGTTCAGTGTTTGTTTACTTTATCCTCTCAGTTGTTTGTTTATTTGCCTCTCAATATCTGAACAAAAACATGTACAGTGGTAGCGTATATAACATTTATTTAGAAAATTTATATTAATAGCATATACTTTCATAGCTTATGAAGAAAACTTTAGGGTAAGTATGAAACGATTGAACAAGCCTTTCCCAGCCAAACTAGTTCTAACCTCAGTAAGGGCATTTATTTTTATAATTACGGGAAAAATTTCACTGATAGCATATAGCCTACTGTTTTTATAGGTAAACATATGCTATTTTTATAGTTTAATGGAGAAAACATTATATTGATAGCATATAGAAGGATTTTTATTATGAAAAAACTTTTTTACTCATAAACTCCCAGTAACAAGTTTCAAAAATACAATCAAATATATATAATAAACTTTTAGAAAAAAAACATACACAATTGTTCTTGTTAAATTTAGTAAACTGGACCTCATTCAAACTGGATGGTAGAAAGTGAGTTTATTAAAAAAAGTTTCTTGGACCTTTTGAAGTCAAGGATAATTTTTCAGAATAAAATAAATGTCTCTGAATTGATACCATCCAAAGTTAATAATGTTTTAATTGTTTCCAACAAAATATATATCATATATATATAATTATGAAAAAACTTTCCACTGGGATATATATATATATATATATATATATATATATATAATATATATATATATATAGCTTTATATATACACACACACACACACACACATATAATGTGAAATTGAACCTTTATGTGGACGAGTAACACCTGCCAAAATATATATACATATATATATATATTACAATCAGTTTTACATGACTGGATGGTGTTTATTTAGAAAATATTCACTGCTTACTGTATTTTCATATTTTCATGATTATATACTGTATATACAAATTAAAGCACTGGAGCTCAGCGTACTGCACTGATGCTTAATATATATATATAATATATATATATATAAATAAATATATATATATGTTACATATATATATCATATATATATATGAAATAATATATATATATATATATATATAAAACCATTCAGCCATGTATGTATGTATGTATGTATGTATGTATATGTATGTAAAATTTATCAGTGCAAAGTTTTTCATATATTTATATATTTATATATATATATATATATAAATATATATTATATGATTAAAGGACTACTCATTGGTGGTATCTAATGGAGTATTTATCCGAAAAGTTACTGATTTCTTGGACATACTATTTGTCAAGAAAGCTTATAGAATGAATAAGTACTCATAGGGTAACCATCCAGTTGAATAGAACCTTTATATAATATATATATAATATATATTGATATAAAATATACATCATTTCATGGACTCAAACTGGATGAGTATCTAATGGAATGTACTTATTCCATGAAAACTTGTTACTTGTTGTACCAGAACAAGGATGCACTACAGAAAAATGGTGTTTGATCCATAATATAATATAACAAGATTGGGTCACATTTATATATGATGAAAAAACCCAATTAAAGAATCTAGTCATGAAAAATATAATATATATATATATAATATATAAAAAATTCAAGGAGTTCAGGCACTGATAAATATATACATACATACATCATATATATATATATATATATATATATATATATATATATATATATATATATATATATATATATATATATATATATTCAGTAAACCCTGATCCTGCTAATCTGTTCCAGAAGCGTCGAGATTTGAATAGTCCAGAATTCAGAATCAATTCTATATATTTTTATTTATTTATTTTTATTTATTTATTTATTTTTTATTTATTTAGCTGACCTGGCTACGAGAAGGATAAAAGTCCATCGTCTCTCGGCTATGGGACTTCAAAGCTGGTGTTTTTGTAAAATAAGAAATAACTGAAAATGGATTAATCCATTCTGATCACCTTGCCTCTTTATACAAAACATTGACAAATTACAATTAAATAAGTTCAGAGTTGAATAACTTACCGTATCAGAAGAAATTTTTACATATTTAAATGCATACTGTATCAGTGATTGGCCTCACGGCCTCCTTATATACCGATGGTAGACCAAGCACCACAGGATAGCTAGGTAGTCCATAGGCACTAACAGAATGTACTCAAGTGGGCACGGACAAAAACTGTTGTTGATAATAATTACTGAAAAAACAAGGGATTATTACAGTAAATTATATTAAGTATTTATGAATTACTGTATGTCTGTTATCGTAACATTAAGAAAAACTAAAGTTACAATCGGCACTCAGCAGAATTGGCATGAGCAGATGTAAACAAACTAAGCGCCACCCTGGTGGCGTAGTGAAATACTGAAATTAAACATAAATGTTGTTTGTTCGTGTTATTGTAAATTTTTACAGTCTACTAGAATAGTGTACAAAATCACTGTAAAACATCTTTCAATAAATATTATGATACCCTAACATATTGGGACCCATGATTGGATGAAAATTCAGAAAGCCAAAAAATGACGATACAGTGGACCCCGTTTTCTGCTGGGGATTTTATTGCAAGCGAATAGGTCAAACCAAATTGCTGCCCTCTAAAAATGCTTATACCTGTACCATGAAGGGTCAAACACCAAAGTATGCCTAAAAATACCAGCCTACATCAAATATACATTAAACTATTACCTTATTACTGTATTAATCTTTGAAATGATACTAATAATATAATTTCCAAGCCATCTTAAACATTTTATCATTACATTTATGTACATATTGTATGGACCAGCTGTAGGTGAAACTAATCCAGTCCCCCTGATTCAGCCACACATTTTCTTTTACAGTTATAACCGTTCCGTTTTCTTTTCAGGAGGAACCATTGGTATTTACGTATACAGTATGAAATTCACAAAAGAGAGACAAAAATTAAAAAACATTATGCACATTTCAAAAAAAATTTAATACCCCTTATATTTGTACCTGTCTACCATGAAAGGTCAACACCAAAGTACTGTACAGTATGCCTAAAAAACCAGCTTCACATCAAATATACATTAAATGACCTTATTACTGGATTAATCTTTGAAATGATACTAATTAATATAATTTCCAAGTCATCTTAAACATTTTATCGTTAAATTTATACGTACATACTGTAGGACTTTACAGCTCAGGTTAAAATAATCCAGTCCCCATTTATTCAGTCACACATTTTCTTTCATACAGTTATAAGCCGTCCCGTTTTCGGGGTTGAACATTGCATTTACAAGGCTAAGTTTCAAAAGAGACAAAATTCTTAAAATTTATAACATTTTAAAAATTTCATACCTCTGTACTTATATATTAAGATTACTACATGAATCACACGGGTACTCCCAGGCGATGAATGTTGATTAAAGATGATGATGATGAATTAGCGTGCAGTCTGAGGGAATAATGATGAAGATATGACTGCACAGAAAAGCAGAAGTATTCACCAACTCATCTGAGGTACTCTTCACCTTCAGGAAGCACTTCTTCAGTTGATTTGGTCACGACTTCAGGCGGTTGAGGCATTTCTTCAGGTGATTTGAGAGCACTACTTCCAGGCTCTGGGGAGGCACTTCTTCGGGTGATTTGGGAGGCTTTGGAGGGCCTTTGTAATGGGAAAAGTATTGTTAAATATTATTGATTTGTTTAGGAATTGATTCATCATCCTCCTCTAATATCTTTTACACTACTGTTGTAAAGTGATTGTGATTGTAAAGTGTTTTCATTTTTGTTGTGGACATGAGTGCAGCCAGTCCTTGTTTTGTTTTCTTTCACTATGAATATGGGAGCGCTTGTCCTGAATCATTCGTCTGCATGTTGGTAACACTAAAGAAACATGTTACGTTCTGTTGGTGTGAAAAGATCATTAGCGGTCCACCCTTCATTTTGGCTATTTTTTACCAAAATTATTAATACAAGTTATTATCTATCACTGCAAGGGACCTAGTTCAGGAGTCCTGAAGAAGAATATTAAATGATTTCTAGTCCAGGAGTTCTGAAGACTATGTAAATTAACCAAGTCCGAAGACTAGACCTGGGAGAAATTTAGAGATCGATGTAATGAGTAATGAAAAACGAACTGAGTACCAGGAGTTTCTTCAATACCATCGTACCTTACCACTAAAAATGGAAATCAGCACTTCAATTGCCTCCCAGTGGGAAGACATCACCTGGCCTCATGTAATAAGACCTGGGCCACCCAAGGAATATCATGTAATCAGGTGGGCAGGCCTACCCTAATTCCCAGGTAGCGTAATGCGTCAGTAGTCTTCATACCCACGTGTCCAACTGGTGAACAGTACCATTCTCCAACCCCTGTCTCCAGGCAAGAAGACTGACAGCAGTGCATCTAGATAGTAGTATTATTATTCTCTCTTGCCATATATCTTAATGTCTTGGTGGGGAAGAATTTCTGCATTTGGTGGCAGCTGTGTTGGATCTTTAGTCAGTGCTATTGATCCATACCCACTGTGACCCATATTATGAGGTCAAAAATAATGTTTTGTCATATTGTATGCAGTTCTTTATACAATATTGTTGATTTTTATCTGATTGTCATGACTTATTTACATGCATATTCATTATTTTCTATAGTGACGGATTGTATGACCTTGTCAATTAGTATAGTTTACATTTTATTATTTTGGTTATATATAAGTGTTTGAAATATTGTAACAGTGGCAACTGGTAATGATGAATCATATATTGATCTAACTCAATTGAGCAAAACACAACTGCATTAATAGACAGTTAAGAACTTCACTTAGTCTACCAGGACGTTTGGTCTCAAGTGGAGATCTGTCATATCAAATCAAAAGACTTGGACCAGAAGTTGGTTGACATACAGGACAATACAACATAACACCCAACATTATAACTAACCACACATGTCTCCTCACGTCTCATTGAAGAGATATAGACTCTTGTATGGTGATGTACATAGACTTTGCTGAGGGGAGAGACTTTGTTTCCCCAGTGTAGTAGAGACTCATGTTTTCTGATGTTGGTAGTGATGTACAGTATTGTAGTTTTGTACGTTTGTGTGTTCTCTTTTACTTAGTTTAAGGTTGATGAATGTATATTTTTTTTTTCTATTCGCAGTGGCCAGTAATGTGAAAACTTTATAGTTTTGAGGTAATGAACAAAGAAGTAATGTAAAACATTTAGTACAAGATTTCACATAGTGCCCTGGTTGGGAATGCAAGTGTGGTTTTATGGGTCTTGTCTTATAGGAAAATGTCAGAGTTTTGCTCTTGTAGTACTGGTTTGGTACATCTTAGAGGATAGAGTACACCATTTTCCAAACCCCTTTGAGATTCAAGTTTAGAGTCGTTTCTAGCCCAGAGCTCTGGTGAGTTTGATAATCATTAGGACGCCTCAATAGGAGTAAATTTTGTCTTCATATGTGGAGAACTCTTTTGTTGCAGAGTGATGTGACATCCTGTGTAAGTGGAGTCAATCCAACCCCAGTATTAGGCTAGACAAAGCTATTAGGAAAGCTGTATTGAATGCACACCTATAGGGTAGTGTCCCCATTTAGTACTCAAGTATATCCTTGTTTTATGTTGTTGCAACAGCCCTTTAGTCTCTAGTTGAGATCGTTGCTTGTTTCTACTGTACAAGACCTGTTTTCCACAGTTGCAGACCCATCTAAGGAGCTGTTTGGTTCCATTGGGAAGAGTTGTCCTTGATATTAGAGTGGACATGAATCAATTCTTCCCCGAGGGAAAAGCTTTGTAATGGGAAATTATTCCTTTAAATATTATTGATTTGTTTGGAATTGATTCATCATCCTCCTCTAATATCTTTACACTACTGTTTAAGAGTGATTGTAAAGTGTTTTCATTTTTGTTGTGGACATGAGTGCATGGAAGTGTAGCCAGTCCCTTTTTGTTTTTCTTTCGCTCTGAATGCAGGAGCGCTGTCCTGAATCATTCGTCTGCATATTGGTAACACTAAAGAAACATGTAGGGACGAGAACGCTGTTGGTGTGAAAAAGGGGTCAGCTGGTCCACCCTTCATTTTGCTATTTACCAAATTATTAATACAAGTTATTATCTATCCCTCGCAGGGACCTAGTTCAGGAGTCCTGAAGAATATGTAAAGTGGATCTGGTCCAGGAGTTCTGAAGACTATGTAAATTAACCAAGTCGAAGACTAGACCTGGGAGAAATTTGGTGCGATGTAATGAGTAATAAAGAAACGAACTGAGTACCAGGGAGTTTCTTCAATACCATCGACTTTACCTAAAAATGGAAATCAGCACTTCAATTGCCTCCCAGTGGGAAGACATCACTTGGCCTCATCA
The DNA here is from genome assembly GCF_040412425.1 of Macrobrachium rosenbergii. Classification (NCBI taxonomy): domain Eukaryota; kingdom Metazoa; phylum Arthropoda; class Malacostraca; order Decapoda; family Palaemonidae; genus Macrobrachium; species Macrobrachium rosenbergii. Next base: position 7,495,519 of record NC_089743.1, read on the forward strand.
GTAATAAAGACCCGTACACCCAAGGAATATCATGTAATAGCAGGTAGGCAGGCCTGCCCTAATTCCCAGGCAGCGTAAACGTCAGTAGTCTTCATACCCACCGTGTCAACTATGACACAGTACCATTCTCCGACCCTGTCTCAGGCAAAGAAGACTGACAGCAGTGCATCTAGATGTGTATTATTATTCTCTCTTATCTCATATATCTTAATCTTGGTGGGGGGGAAGAATTTCCGTGACACCTTCTTCGTCGTTTGATGAACATGGTGATAGGCAGCTGCTGTCGCTGCTTTTTTCATGGTGGTGAGGTTTTGATTATAGGGCTCCCATGCTGAATCAAGCATGTTTGAAACTTTAAAAGCGTTCCATAAAAGGATCCCATGTTGAAACATACTCCTGCAGATCCTGAATCATTCTCTTCATGTCGGACAGACGTTCCAAAGTCAGGCGGCTCTCCTCTTCCCTCCTGCTCCTCCCCTGAACCTGGCGTATCTTCTTCCTCACTGGCAGACTTCTCGTCAGCTCTTCCAAATCCTGGTCCGTCAGGGTCAGAGTGAGCATCAATAAGGGTGCCAATTTCATCCTCGGTGATGTCCTCAAAGCCTTCCACCTAGAATCTCGCCAACTGGACAGCCTTATTGTGGCCAATGCTGAATTTCTTGAGGAGAGAAGCCCTGTAATCATGAACACACTCCGACCACAACTTGTTCCAGCATGTTCAGGGTCTCCTTCTTCATGTCATTCAGTGATCGGCTGATGATGCTCAGACATGTGGCAATTGTGAATTTACGCCAATATTCTTTTAGCGTAAATGCACTGTCACTGTCCATTGTGCAGTTACAGGTTGCTGGAGGAGTTCCCCAGTATAGAGTGCCTTAAAGGCACGGATCCCACCCCTGGTCCAGGCTGGAGGAGAGGTGGTGTTGGGGGAGGAACTCAAACTGGACTCCCTTGTAAGAAAGATCGAGAGGTGGTACCAGCATTATCCATAATCAGCAACCCGCCTGAACTCCATGCCCAAGTCGTTCAGGTATTGCCTAACTTGAGGACGAAGCCTGATGGAACCAGTACTCTGTGAGTGACTTTGGTGATCCAGGCCTTAGGGTTATGCATCCAGAACACAGGAAGCAATGCCTTGTTCTTATTCTTGAGGGGCCTGGGGTTTGCAGCCTTGTAAATGAGGCCTGGTTTAACATGAAACCGCTGCATTCACACACATGAGGAGGGTAACCCTATCCTTCTGGGCCTTGAACCGGAGGCTGCTTGTCCTTCATAAAATATGTCCGGGAAGGCATCTTCTTCCAGAACAGGCCAGTCTCATCCATATTGAACACCTGTTCTGGATGGTAGCCCTTCTCCTCGATGATCTTCTTGAAGGCTTTCCGGATATTTAAAGCGGCTGCTTCAGTGTGGCAGATGCAGCTTTCATGCAGAGTAACAGACTTCAGGGTTGAACCGCTTTTGAAATCTGTGGAACCACCCCTTGCTGGCCTGGAAAACTTGGCGCTGATGATGGTCCTGCTTGGGGGTTCTTCCCCTCTTCTTCTTCTGCTGGTTCATCAAAGCCTAGAAAATTCCAATTCGCCTTCTTCAACGCCTTCCTCTCTGCCTGTACTACGTCGCCGCTTTCGCCAGCAGTTGATAACTGCCGGTGGAGTTATCGTGCAGCCGCTAATGATGTTGAGTCGAGGGCACGTTTTTCTTCCGCAGTCCTTATCCAGATTGCCAGAGCAGATTCCATTTTCGATTGTTTTATCCCGCACTGTTGCAACTGTCTTTTGCACTACCGAAGTAGCTCATACTCACAGCCTTGCGTGTCTCCGCCTCTTTCTTCTTGATATATCTCACTGTGCTCTCATTTACACTGAAATGGCGACCAACGCGGCAAAACTTTTGCCCTCCTTTAACATGTCAAGTTGCACCTTCTCGAGTTTCATAACAGATTTCTTTCTTTTAAACTCTTTGCCAGAAGGCTTTTGAAGGAGCAGGGCGTTTTTTAGCAGGCATTTTGGGGCCGGATACCACGATTCACAAAGATAAAAATTGAAGCGGACAGCTTGCGGTTTCACACGGTAAGATGCTGCGAACTATACGACAATCTGAAGATGATGCGTGGGCGTCCTCCCAGAATTCCATGTTAGCGAGTTGGTTGTGAATGTTCAGCTAATCAGCGCCAGAGTGAACAGCCAATGAGCACAAAGGAAAATGAATGGTGCTTCTGGATTGGCTGCTTTGCAGATGACAGCCAATAAAAATGAGTATCACTGATCCTAGGTACCACGGCGTCTAGCATCGCGATTTCTTTGTAGTGTACAGTATTTGCAGAGGTGGCTTGGGTGAAGCACTTTTAAGAAAAACAAATATATATTATTGAAATTTTGCTGTGTTTACGTTGTATATTACAGTACTGTAATATTTGAAAATTAGTAAATCATTTTTAACTTACAAAATGTACTACAGCAGTCATTACATAATATATACTTTACATACATGAAAATGCTACGCACTGCAGATGTAAACATGAGCTTCTGCAGTTTCCTGTTGTCCATTTATTTTAGATATTCCACGTACTACCCGTAGTACTGCGGTACTATACTATGTATCATCCTAAAACACTTTTGTATGTAATATTTAAAAATCATCTTACAACAAAACATTTTATAAAATGCGATAACTGTATCGTAGAAGGTCCGTGTTAGTATATGCAGCACCCAACCAATAGTACCATGCGTATACCGTAGTGGGAAATTTCGGCAAATGACCCAATATACAACCCGTTTTATTGCTATCTTATACAACAAACATTTTATAAAATGTGCGTACTGTATGCTTAAAAGATCCGGATTAGTATAGCCAGCGCGCAATTACAAGTAGTACCATGCGTGTACCGTAGCGGCAAATTAGCAAACGAAATGACCCAATACAGTATACAATAGTGTAATCGTTTTTATTGCTACTGTATCTCACGTTTGTGTGTTTGCATGTACAGTACTATGGCCTAAAAATATTTTTGAAATCGGCATTAACATGTCCTCTGAATGCTCTGCCTCTTCTAAGGCCTCTGGCCCAATACCTACAATTACTGTAATGACTGATGAGAAGAAAGTTACTGTAGGCATGATCGTTTTGTTAGAGGGCAAAGAATCACGGAGTAGCTCATTACAGCATGACATTAATTGCGGTTCGCCCACATTGAGCATGAACAAGGTAAAATACTCATGCAACCTGTACCACCTTTGTTTGCCGTGTTCAAATACCTTAACATATTAGCGCCTCATGTTATCATACTGCACAACTAATTCATCATCATCATCATCCATATACTGAAATCAACATTCATCACCAGTTACTACCCGTATGATTTAACTTTACAGTACCAGTACAGTACTGTATTATTTATTATTATTAAAAATTACCCAGTGTAATACTGTATACATAATATTATTATTTAATTTCTATTACTATTATGTACAGTACTGTAGTACAGTATTATTATTGATTTACATGATTTTTAATGTTATTATACAATAAATATGAAAAATACAGAGAGGAATACTGCTATATACATAATATTTATTGTTTAATTTCTATTTATTATTGATTTACAGTATTATTATTGATTTTATTTAATGTTATACTGTACAATAAATATGAAAATACTGACTACTAATGCTATATACATAATATTATTATTTAAATACTGTACTTGCTGATTTACATGATTTTTTAAAGTTACAATAAAATAAAATACAGAATACTATTGCTATCGCGAAAAAGACAAAAAATCTGCATAGATATGGAGTTTCCAGCGAATATTTTTATAGATATGTTCCATGGAAAAACCAGCGAATGCGTGAGTTTCCACTTAAAAATTTTTTAGATAGGTTCCACAGAAAACCGCGAGTGGGTGATCCATGAACGCTGAGCACCGCGAATACCAGGTTTGTCCACTGTATACCTGTACGAGCATGCGCTTCTCCAACAAACAGCGCTTCCAGTGTGTATGGGCTTCGCGCTTTTAAATAAGCGATGGGAAGAACGCCGCCAACAATGCCAACTAGCGGCGACCACCCGAAACTCTTTTCCACAAACATATGATTCATCCGGGTCCGGATTCGGTTTGTTGTTCGAGCTCGATGCAAAAATTTACTCGACATTTTGCATTTAAATCCGATTATGTTGAGTTCTGGTGACAGTCGAGGATCGGGGTTCTACTGTGTGTGTATTATATATATATATATATATATATATATATATATATATATATATATACTAATATATATACCTCATATATATATATATATATATTATCATTCAAACTGGATGGTATTTATTCAGAAAAAGTTACAAGCTTTCTTGGACAAAGTCCACAGTATCAAGTATCCGTACAGTGAGCTGACGTGTAGTCCAGCTGTATTTATATCTGTGTGCTGGGTACTTTTAATCCTTATAATCGCCTAGCTCCTCCTGTATGACCCCCACCCCCTCGTGATCTTGGCCTTTCTCTGCCTCCTTCTTCCAGGTGTCCATTTTCTGTGTATTCTCTTGCGTTTTTCCTTCGTTTCCTTGCCACTATGGAGGATACAATTTTTCTAGAAGGAGGCAGAGAAAGGCCAAGATCACGAGGAAATGACAGGAGGAGCTAGGCGATTATAGGATTGGTAAAGTACCCAGCACATAGATATAACATAGCTGGACTACACGTCTGCCTCACTGCACGGATATTTGATAATGTGGACTGTTTGTCAGAAAACTAATTTCTTTTTCTGAATAAACACTCCATTAGATATCATCCAGTTTGAATGAGATCCTTTAGTAATTCTACTAATGCACAGAACAATTGTGTATGTGATAAAGTTCATATATATATATATTATATTATATATATATATATATATATATATATATATATATATATATAGTATATATATATATATATATATATATATATATTATATATATATATATTATATTATATATATATATATATTATATATATATATATATTATATATATATATATATATATATATATATATATATATATATATATATATATATATATATATATATATATATATATATATATATATATATATATATACACACACACACACACACACACACAAAGGCCATAAAACACTAATTGAATGCTACAACCATATATTTTGAGCACTTCCTTCTGTGTCCATGTTCACAGGTAAAATATGGACACAACAGAACCCTCTTATGTATGTCCGGATAGTGAGGCGGAAGATGATTTAAAAATAAGTCCCTCCCCTTCTTGCCAAAGAATGTTGTAGAGCCAGCCGAAATGTTAGCCTGGTATGCCAACCCCATGAAACTGGAGTGATGAGGATGTCCAAACAGAACAGGATTGGAGGAGCTATATCCATCTTGTTTGAGAAACCCCATCAACAGACAACTTCCATAGAGTGGGACAAGGCCTCAGACTGGCTGTAAAAGTATCCTCCAACATACAAACCTCGCGAGATGTAACCACTACCAAAACGATTCGGCCAGAGAAGGAACCCGAGTGAAGAGCCTCAACAGATTCGTTGAAAGGAACTCTGACACCGGCAGAAGGGTTACCTGCTACCCTATAGAACTCCTTCCAATTAGGAAGCAAGGTTGAATCTGTCTACCCAACCCGATAAGACAAGCTAACTAGAGTCCGCCACCCTCAAAGCCTGCTCGAGCTTGGCCAAACGAGACCAGTTTACTTGATGTTTAGGAGATTACTGGTTTAGTTGCATACAACGATTCAAACATTGCTTGGTTTGGTCGTGTGGGTTCCTCAGAGCCTGGACTGCAGATAGAAGAGAATGGATAAAGTCCACCATCGCTTATACTTGATTTAATTTGCTAGAGAAAAACTTACATCTGGTACTGGCTCCTCTTCTTCAAAGAGCATTCTCTGTCAGACTGGTCCGACCGAACCGGGACAGGAAAGAGACAGACTGACCACTGGCAAGAGCTGCACTTGATAATTGGAACTTGCTAAATCTGGATGCTGAGACCAACACCTGACATACCTGACTCCATCATACCTGAGCCAACAGTAACCGGTTTCACAAACCCTGTACCAACTAAAGCGATTACAGAAACCCTTTGAGTCAGTCGAGAGTCGACCGCGCAAAAACCCCGCACCACCCAGCGACGATAACGCACGTGGGCGACAACGCCACCCCGCGCGAGCAGAGAGAGGCCGTAACACTCCAGTCCACCCAGTGCCAGATGAACCAATGCCGCACTCAGGATGGGTATCTGGAGCTAGGGTTGCACTGATTAAAGGAGAGGAGGAAGAACTCCCGATGACCTGGAACCAAAGCCAAACCACCGAACACCTTAGAAGAAAGAACAGAAACAGCCGCAGGAAAGTTGAGAAAGAAGTAGAAGGAGAAAAAGAAAAAGCCACGCTCGGAGTAACTGGAGCACCTACGGCGTTGGACAGGTGGAAGGTATACCAACTGGTCCAGTACTCAAAGGTGTTTCTCAGGACAGAAGCTGCAAGCTAGTAAACCGAGTAGGGACTGAAGAAGGAAAATTACCAGCTACTCTAGTGAAATGAGGCTGAGGACACCATCGGTGCTGATACACTCAATGATGCGCAGATGAAAACACCAACCACGTGAGCATCCGCCTAAATCAGAGTGAACATATTACATTTTAAACTCAGTAAAGGCGGTTGTTGCATGGAAGACTCATAAACCACCTGTGGATCCAAAGTCACAAATCATCACACTAGAAACCCCAGCTGAACCCGGGCAGAACCCTACGTCTGTGTCTTACTAACTCTGCATCAATCTCAGAACTTACGCTGAGGAAGTGGGAATCTTGCTGCCAACACTGCCTGGCTCCGCAGCGGGGGAGGACAAACCTATCTTTCGAGGCTTCAGGTTCTCCAGACCCCCAGCGCACCCATTAGGCTGGTCTGGAACAGGCAAGGGGGCTGAAAAGAACGATTAGAACTGGACCATGTGCCACTACTATCACCATTCTAATTTGGGTTAACTTATCACCAGGCTAGAAACAGGCTAGACATACTGGATGATAAAACTGTCCTCCAACGTCTTGAATAACTCTGAATCTAACACTTCCTTATCTACTGATTGCAACCCTACAGCTGATCCTGACCTGCACTTGTTCTTCAAGGCTAAGGGTTTTCTGTTTTCATATAATCCTCCATTTGGTCTACTGACCAAGACCTACACTTGTTACATTCTGACTGATACTACACTGAACCTTCGTACATAAAATACAACAGAATGTCGAGCGTGTTTGAGGGTACTCATCCTACGCTTGCAGGACCAATGAGTGGCAGCATTCCAGCAGTAGAAGGCTCTGTTGTTGAAGCTATAGACGAAGCGGAAGCAGGGCGCTAGCAGACGGGCAACGTCTTCTGTGTGACTTATCCATACTGAGCCCAAAGTAAAGATCCAAAGTCAAAACCAGGAGAGAAGTTCCAAATCCAGTCAATAAAGCATAAATCCAGAGAAAAAGACGTTGAAAAACAATCCAAAATCGTAATCCGATATAATGATCAAAGTTCGCCTGATGGGACACACCCACACAGCATGGCGAACTAATAACAATGGGGATGTCGGTCAGTATTTGCAGCAGCGTTGTCAGCAGTACCAGGTAATCATTTGACAAGATTTTACCTGCAGCGCTGGTAACGCTGACGGTCAATTACCCATTTTTATGGGTAAAAACTGTGGGGACATAGTTGGGCGCTGGTCAGTGACCAGGCCAATTTAGGTGTTCAGGCAGTGTATTGCAATATATATTGAAAGCAGGAATAGTACTGATGAACATACACATTGTTAGAGATTACTACTACCACTGTTAGGTTATGTCAAGGTAGGGAGTGGTTAAAAATTATTTGGTTAAAAATCACAATATATTAGACAATACTGAAACAACTGACCAGGCCACATCAGATGCCAGATCTGACAGGTGTCAGGGAGGGCAAAAGCTTTGGAAATTACATTGCACTGCTGCCCCTGCACGTTTACAAATATGATGTTCTATTTTCATAGTCTTTCACTGCCTACCCTAAAAATTTCAAAACAATTCTACAAATTTTTTTTTATATTGTTTAAATTTTAAGGTAGGCAGTAGCGATGTATGAAAATAAGATTATCATACTTGTAAACACAGTACAGGGGCAGCAGTGCTAATGAGTTTTCCAAAACCTGCCTCCCTGACACCTGTCAGGTGTGGATCTAATGGTGCCTATGGTCGGTTGTTTATCAGCATTGTCCCCTGAGAGCATATTGCAGATTTTTAGCCAAATGAATTTGAAGGCCACATCCTACCTTGACACTTGGCCTGTGGTTGGATATGTAGTCTCTAATTTGGTTGTGTATGTTCATCAGTACTGTTCCTGTAGTATTAGTATATATATTTGTGGCTTCTAACACTGTATCAGTCCTTCATTAATGGCTTGAAAAAAGTTGAACCCTGTCAGGACCTACACCTGTCTCTTATTTTTCACCTGTGGTAATGTGTGATAAGTGAATAATATATAAAAGTGATTATAGTATATATATATATATATATATATATATATATATATATATATATATATATATATAGTATTACATATACATTAATATATATATATACATACATATATATATATATATATATATATATATATATATATATATATATATATATGTATGTATGTATGTATGTATGTATGTATGTATGTATGTATATATGAAGATAAAAAGGCCCATAATACACTATTTGAATGCTGCAGCCATATTTTGAGCACTCTCCTTCTGTGCCCATGTTCACTGGTAAAATATGAACACATGATGTGGGATACAAGAATATACAAAAGCATATGTAGGCATGGCAGTATATATACACTTGTAACACATCATCTCCTATATTTTTTACCAATGAACAGGGACACAGAAGGAAGTGCTCAAAATATACGGTTGCAAATGCTCAAATAGTGCTTTATGGGCCTTTTTTTATCTTATATTATACTATTGTATTACAATAAGTTATTCATATATATATATATATATATATATATACATATATGTATATACATATATATATATATATATATATATTATATATATATATATATATGTATATACAATATATATATATATATTGTTATAATATACACATATATATATATATATATATATATATGTATATATGTATATGTATATATATACATACAGCAAGTGGTAGGCAATTGACCAGCAAGCAACGACCAGCAAGATAGTCAGTGAGGATTAGAAATTAGTTAATTTAATATATTTCTTTATTTCCAACGTTTTGTAATTTTCTTAAGATTATTGTTATCATAATACATGAATAAATTTGTGTTATTGTAAAGCTTGAAATCATAAGAAAAATAAAAGAAATTCACTGAATACAGTAGGCTGAAAACACAACAGGTAAAAGACCAATAGCCAACCTTTTTAGGGTGGAGAGAGCAAAACCACCTAAGGTTGGCTAGCGGTCTTTTTGTTCTGCTGTGTTTTTTAGCTGTATTGTATTTGGTGAATTTATTTTTATTTTTCTTATGATTTTTAAAGCTTTTACAGTAACTTTTGAGTAATTTGTTCATTATTCAACAGATCCCGAGATGTAATAGAGAAATTATGAAACGATGGAATAAAGAAATAATGTTAGAGTTAACTGTTTCTGGTCCACCTCACACACACACACACACACACACACACACACACATATATATATATATATATATATATATATATATATATATATATATATATATATATATATATATATATATATACAGTATATAAGTATATCAAAAAAGTTTCTTTTTTCTATAAAAATCCATTAATATATGCCATCAATATAATGTTTTCTTCTCTTAACCTATAAAAATAATATATGCTGTCTATAAAAAGTGGATTTTGACAAAGGAAAATCTATTTCTGAGGGAGGCGCTGTCACCCGGTGAAATTTCCATTCTTACACGAATTTCTAGGTATAAATATTGCTATATATACCAGAGAAAAAGCTTACAGGAATGCTGAGTGGAACGACTGGTAAAGGTTACAGTAAAATATCCCTCGTTGATTTATTTCCGAAAGTTGACAGTCGCTGCTGGTCATATTTTGGACACCCACAACACATGTCTGACCATTATTATCACATACTCTGAGCACTCGGAAGCCGGGCACGTGGGCTGCTCATTAAGTGTCCATGTGTCCAGACAACGTGTATTCGGAGATGTCTAATTTACTTGCATGTCTCTCTGATATGATGAGCCCATTTTCATGGCAGTTTGATTTTGTTTTAATTTACTGCACTTTCCAGGTTCTTCACATTTCATATCTATTGCCACATTTTATTTATAATACCCACCTTTATGTGTGCTACATAATCCAATAGAATGTTTACCATTTGATCTTGTCATGCAGGTTGCTTGCTTTGGCTGCGCTATCAACACTTCATTCCTTTGATCCTACATGTGCAGGATCAACATATCTCATTTTTCCCATTATTGCCATAACCTGAAGTAATAACTTAACTTGTTATTATACAATATTATTTTAGGGTTGTAGCTCTGGGTCTTCCTGGCCTTCTCAGGGTCACTAAAAATCACAAAATTGTTGATGATGTTTCTTTGCAATTATTTTTATGGCTGATGCAATTGCACAGCTCTACTGTGAAATAGAAGCATCGTAGGTAGAAAGATTGATACAGCTCAAATCTTGGGATGCTGCAGAATATCACTCCGTGTTCTGATTTAGATCCATCTGGTATGTTAACGTGATGTATATAGCGTTCTGGTATATATGAGTAACTTTTTGATAAATATTTTGAGCATGTAAAAATTCATTTTATTCATTGTCAGGAGGTAATTTACTAATAAAGATAATTGTATATTCTACATGTTCTTAACTCAAACAATCTCTAACTTTAATTGGGAAGGTGGTGGATGATTGTTTATAAATAAGTCTCTTAATATTCAAATAATTTTTTTGTTGGAGAATCACTTGTCTGAATTCTCAAACCCTATGGAGAGAGCGAGAGAGAGAGAGAGAGAGAGAGAGAGAGAGAGAGAGAGAGGGGTGGGGAGGTAGTTCCTACATTAAACTTGCTAAAGATGAGGTTGGTGATGATCCTAAAGGCTCCTGAACACTTGTTCCAATTCATTGTGAACTGGGTCTAACGTTTCAGCATTGCATCCGATGCTGAGTCATATATTCCTTCTATAATCAATGATGAGCCCAGCACTGTTGCTTTATACAGTACAGTAGAGGTATGTCTACTGGCTCCCCAAGTAGTGTTCGATAGTTTCTCAATTAGATTTAATGCCCTTTTGGTTTGATTTCATGTATGTTGTGGGCTTTCCAGTATTAAGTGAGTGTCAAATACTAATCCTCCGTAGGAAGGGCAGAGCTAATGCTGTCAGGAGTGCACCTCATAAGTGCACTGTAAGGCGTGCATAGGTTCTTTGCAGCGTGCCTTCGATTTGTGCGGCTTACTCCATTCCTTTACCTTCACTCACTTCATATTCACCTCTTTCTTCCCATCACTTGCCTGCCTCTCCAACAATGATTCATAATTTTAACTGTGAGTTTTCCTCAATTCATCTTTCAAACATTTCTGTCAATTTCCGTTTCAGCGCTGGTGACCTCATAGGTCCTGGCAGCAGCCTGTATTTAAATTACTATATTCAATTCAAAAATAATAATCCCCAAAATTTTGCTGTTTGGCCAATTGATATACTATAGTTTCTGATTTTTAATCCATTTTTTCACCTTTTTCCACTTTTATTTTTATAAAAACATGACTGTGAGTTTTATTTATGGAAAAATTAAACCTACAGATGAGGCCATTCATCCTATTTTTATTACGCTTTTATTAATAGTTCCTTCTGCATGTTTGTGCAGATGTTTTTGAATAATTTGTAGCCGGAAATGATCCATATACCGGTTACTTTTAGATTCCAACAGGTAGATTAGTATTGATATCATTTATTGCTAAAGTAAACAGTCTGCCACTCAGGACGCTTCCTTGTGGAACACCATTTCCACATGGAAATGTTCTCAGACAGAAACATCTCAATTCTCACCCAAAACTGATCTTTCAAAGGTTTGGATAAACCTTGTAAATGTCCACGGATGCTGTTTTATATAAAGCATACCTTCTTGTGGTATCGTATGCCTTTTCAGTGCCAAAAAAAGACTGACTATATTAATTTGTTTTCATTTAATCTTCTGTTCATATATAGTCTTCTAAGTTAGAAAGTCTAATGTAGATCTGTCACACATTGTGACTCAGGCAGAGTGGGAGTCAGAATTTTATTTTTCTCAGATGCCATGTTAGTCTGACATTTACTGTACCTATAACAATTTATAAGTGACATTTAAAGAAATTGGTCATTAATGACATTACTAGGATCACATTGTTTGGGATAGGAATTGGCATTATAGCGCCATTCATCCAAAATCATTTAAGCCATAAATTATTATAAAACTATGTCAGTATGACTTTGCCAAGGTGCTAAGTGGCAGATCATCTCAAACAAAATATTGTCACCTCAGGAGTAGATGTGCTGTTGTTCAACAGAGAATATTCCAACTCTTACATAATGAAATTTTCTGTATAATGTATATCTATTGTTTCAAAATTTGTTATTAATTCTATGCTATTTTCTTTGTGCCAGGAGTATTCATCTAATTTTTATCACTACTGTCCAGGTGGTTCACGTAGGTACCATTTATTTTCTCGAATTTTTTCCCTATATTTCTTGTATGGGAGTATTATTAGAATCAGATACATATTTCCTCCATGAAGATGAGTCTTCCTTGAATTAATTCTCTTTTAAATTTGCAGATGTTTTATTTGTGAGGGTTTTAATGTGTTAATCTATAGTAATAATATATTCATTGTAAATTTCAACTAGTGTCAATGTATGTATTATTCATTTTATTGGATTTTTTATTCAAATCATCTAATCGTCTCCATAGTGAGTATTTTATTTTGATTAATTCTGTTAGCTTATCAGACCACCATGGACCTTTGTAATTTGTTGGATGAGATTTTGATTTTGGTATTGCTTTATCAGCAGCATTTTTAATGAAATCAGCAAGAGATTGATTAGTTACATTATAGTCTTTTATATACTCAAATGGTGGGATATTCCTAGTGTGCATTTCATATCGCTCCCAATCTACTTCATAAGTGTTATAATGAGTGACATGTTTTGCAGGATTATTTTGTAGTAAGGGAAATTAATATTGGGAAATGATTGCTGGTGTACAAGTCATCTTTGTACTGTATCCCAATCTAATCATCTCTGCCTATACTTGAGGCACATAGAGTTCCAGAATATCTGAGGAAAACATTCATGTGTTTTGAATAATATGTACTGATTTAAAATCATCATTTTATACAGCATATGTCATTTAGAATCCTAATTCTTCTACTTTGCTTCTGTTCTATTTGAATTTTCAGTCAAAGACATGAGAGCCTCATGCAGTTACGTCTGCAGACGCGCCCGGCCTAAATCCTTATCAGAACTTATAGCACGCAGGTTGGCATGCTGTGTTACATTCCGATTAACAGAAACGCCACTATTGTGATGGGATATCAGGTCTTGGGGTCTGCGCTGACCCCTATCCGCCACGATGATGAATCAATTCATGGCTGCAAACATCTCCTGGTTACACCTTTCATTTGCACTTCGTCATTCTATAGTACATTCACATCATGTGCATTTGGTGCCTAGCGCTGTCCCTTACAACGTTCCTGATTGGCTGGTAATTGACCAATCACAGCACTGAAAATGGCCAGCCTGCAGTCTCTCAAAGCTCAGGAAGTAAAGATCTCCCGCTCAGAGCCTGAGAACATGTACTTTCAAGTTATAACTTTCATGCCTCAGTTTTACCCAAAGAATAGCAGTGTTTCACCATTTCAGCACTAAAATACAAGAAGCCAATGGATTGAAGGATTATAATGATATGAATTATTTCATCAATAGCTTCGATAGTGAATGTTGATAGTGAAATAAACAAGAAATTTTAAAGATAAAATGTATTCTTTCATTCCTTACATGGCATGCGAGTGCATTTCATCATTTATCGTCTTGTGTCTCATAAAATTTCGTAGCTTAAATGTCATGGATGGCAATGCTACCTAAAAAGTATAGGTAGGGCTATCAATCAATATGAAAATAACAAGCAAGCGATTAAGAATATTAAAATTTGTGGGGATGCATGCAGACTATAGCCTATCCCGGGCAACCAGCCAACTCTTTATCCAGCCATTTCTTCTAAGGAATCTCTTGCTCGCTTGTTTGTTATTTGGTGCCACTTAGATGACACATATGTCAGATCTTACAAATCAGTTCAATAAGCGAGCCTAGGATTATGTAATGACTCGTCTGCCGTCCGGAGGCAAAGGTAACTTCTCTACTGGTACCACCAGCGCAGCACTTGACAGTAGAGCCTACGTGCACCTATCAGGGGCCGCGATACGGAAAACAATTAAAATTAGTAATTATAGACACAAACATACGTGATACAGCAGAAAAGTATGGTGGGTGCATGTAACTTTTTGTAGGGGGCGAGGAGACGCCAGAATATATTAGAAGTGTAGCTAATTGCAGACGGCCATAGACGAGTCGTGCATAACCCTAGGCTCGTTTATTGAACCCGAATGCAAGATCGACATACAGCGTCATTCAAATGTGACACCAGCTCAAAGCGAAAGCAAGAGATTCTCTCGTAGGCCTGAAATGTGCAAGCTGACTGTTACCAGAGACTATCATCTGTCTGCGTGCATCCCCGCACATTAACCAACTCATGTCTGCATGGTTATCTGCATCACTGAGGGCACGCAGGCCGTGTGGCTCTAGAAGACCTTTCTGACAGTGCAATAATTATTTCGAAAATTCAGCAAAATATAAATTTTATGCCAACAGCATTCTTTTATGCATGCTTTTTCTAAATGTTTATATTTTATAGTGGAATAGTCAGAATAAGAGTCCCAGCCCTCTAAATACAAAAAAATGTAGTTATTGCACGAAAAAAATCTTTATTTATTTTCATGTTTTCGTTTGTGTTAAAACTATGAATATCAAGGCGAATGAATTATTTTTATAGAAAGCCAACAAAATTCTCCGTATCGACATATAAAAAGAATGGAAAACGAATACGTCCAGGTGGTGGTATTAGAAAAAGAGGAAGAAACAGAGCATCTTGCTTGGCGTATGGTGAAATTATCGCTAGAAAAGATTTTTTGAAGGCCCTATCTCAGTTATTTTCATAGAGAAATTGCACAGCAAATATGCGAAAATGTAGAGGAAAAGTTGAAGAATAATAATGAATTAAGAAAAATGGCTTTGGTAACGACAACAGTTTCATTTTGACGTTATAAATTGATTGAAACGAAAAATGTTATAGGTGTCAACATTATCGTTTGTAGCTCAAAGCTACATAACAGTTAGGCAGATAGTTATTTTTTTTTATGAGAAAGCCAGCAAAATTCTCTAATGTTGATATAAAAAAATGAAAAACGAATAAGTCAGTTTAATTGAAAAATTTGCTAGAAAGGGTAGAAACAAGGCAGTTGCGGCGTACTGGTGAAATTACCAATGAAAAGTTTTTGAGGCCTATCTCGGTTATTTTTCATAGAAATTACTTTGTAAATATGAAAATGTAGAGGAAAGTTGTGAATAAGTGAGTCAGAAAAATGAAACTGTAACGGCAACAGTTTCATTTGACAGTTATAAATTGATTGAAACGAAAAAATGTTACCGTTGTCAACATTATCGTTCGTAGCTCCAAAGGCTATAACAGATAGGCGAATGGATTATCTTTTATGGGAAAGCCAACAAAACCTCTAAATATTGATATATAAAACAATGAAAAACAAATAAGTCAGTTGGTGAAAAATTTATAGAAAGAGGGTAGAAACAGAGCGATTTGCCCGCGTATGGTGGTATCGCTAGAAAAGTTTTTTGAAGAGCCTATCTCGGTTGTTTTCATAGAAATTGCTTTGTAAATATACAAGAAAATGTAGAGGAAAAGTCGGCGAATAAGGTGAGTCAAGAAAATGGTTTGGTAAGAGAATAGCAGTTTTGTTTTGACGTTATAAATTAGTTAGAGGAAACGAAAAATGTTACCGTTGTCCCAACATTATCGTTCATAGCTCAAAAAGCTATAACAGTTAGGCGAATGGTTGTTTTTATAGAAAGCCAACAAATTCTCTAAATATTGATATATAAAACAATGAAAAACAAATAAAGTCGAGGTTGGTGAAAAATTTATAGAAGAGGGTAAGAAACGAGCGATTTGCCCGGCCTATGGTGTATCGCTAGAAAGAAGTTTTTGAAGGCCTATCTCAGTTATTTTTCAAAGTACTTTTGTAAATATAAAGAAATGTAGAGGAAAGAGTTGTAGAATGAAGTGAGTCCAGAAAAATGGCTTTGTGCTTGGCAGCAGTTTCAATTTGGCGTTATAAATTTGGTGAAACGAAAAAAATGTTACCGTTGTCAACATTATCGTTCGTAGCTCAAAGCTATAACAGTTGGGCGAATGAATAATTTTTATGAAAGCCAATAAAATTCCCTAAATATTGACATATAAAATGGAAAACAGAATAAGTCCAGTTGGTGAAAAATTGATGAAAAGGGTGAAACAGGGCGCTCTGCCCGGCCTATGGTGAGGTATCAGCAAGAAAATTTTTTTTTGAGCCTATCTCAGTTTGTATATGAAATTACTTTGTAAATATGCAAGAAAAGTAGAGGAAAAGTTGAAGGAATAAAGGGAAAGTCAAGGAAAAATGAAACTGATAGCAGCAACAGTTTCATTTGACGTTATAAATTGAATCGAAACGAAAAAGTTGCCGTTTATCAACATTATTGTTCGTAGCTCAAAGCCTAACAGTTCTGGCGAATGAATTATTTTTATGAAGAAAGCCAAGAAAATTCTCTAAATATCGACATAAAAAAATGAAAAACAGATAAGTCAGTTGATGAAGTGATGAAAGTGGGTAAAGGAAACAGAGCATACGCCGAGCATAAGGTGGTATCGCTAGACATTTTTTTTTTGAAGAATTCCTACACTCAGTTTTTCTGAAATTAGCATAAATATACAAATGTAGAGAAGGTTGAATAAGGTAGGTCAAGAAAATGGCTTTAGTAGCAACGCGGTTTTCATTTTGACGTTATAAGCTGTTCCGAAACAAAAAAATATTACCGTTGTCGACGTATCGTTCGTAGCTCAAAAGCATAACAGTTGGGTGAATGAATGATTTTTATGAGAAAGCCAGCAAAAATTTATAAATATCGATATATATGATAATGAAAAACCGAGATTCAGAGCCTGCCTAAAATCCAGACATCTCTTGTAACTGATGCACTAACAAATTTCCGCTAGTTTGCCGTAAAAACTTTGCGAAAGCATGTTGGAGACTGTTACTCAATTCCAATGATAGCTGTATGTAAGCAGCCACACGTGTTTACCCAGCCTCATTGTGGTCTCAGCGAAGTGCAGCCTGTATCAGGCCTGGGTGGAAGTGCGATCAGCTGATGTCATTGAGAATTTACCCTTATGGATTTGCGCATGCGCGTAGAGAACTAAAAATTTACTGAAAATAGGATACCAAACAGAGTGTTTCAATAATGTAATCTACCATTTTATAAAAAAAATGTAAGATACGAAGAGAGAGAAACGTGGGTAGGATCAGCTAAATTTCATTGTGGAAATTTACTATGCCAGGGGTGCGCATGCGAGTATAGGCACTGCTTGCCTGGCGTATCTAGTGCAGGTGCACGGTCGAGTATGCTTTAACCTGGAAACCACCAACTGTCGAAATAAAAGAAAAATTTACCCCTACACACGTACGAAAAATGTCGATAAAATTTGCACTCCAATTCACGTCGATCAGACAAGAGAGTGAGGTTGTTGCGTAATACTGATCAATTGGGCAGGAAAGGTTAATATTATTAATCAACGTATTTTCATATTGATTGTCTTCACATACTTTTAAGGTAGCATTGCCATCCATGACATTTAGCTACGAAATTTTATGAGGCACAAGACGATAAATGATGAATGCTGCGATGCCATGTAAAGAATGAAAAAATGTTTATCTTTAAAAATTTCTGTGTTATTTCAATATCATATATCTTACCATTAAGTTTATTGAGTAAATAATTCTTACATCATTATAATCCTTCAACCATTGGCTTGACATGATTAGTAGTAGATTGGGGCTACTACTATTCTTTAGGTAAAAAAACTGAGGTACAATGAAGTTATGAGTTTATAACTTTTTGAAAGACATGTTATTCAGGTGTCGGAGCTGAGATGTTCACTGTCTGGAGCTTTGGAGAGAGAGACTGGCCATTTTCAGTGCTGTGATTGGCTGACCACTGGCCAGTGGGGCGTCATGGGACGGCGCTAGAAACGCAAATGCGCTGATGTGAATGTACTTTTTCTAGTTCGGTGGAATCAGGTCAAAGCGCGACTACGCATCTACTGCGCATGCGCATGTTGCCAACCCAATGTTTTCTAATGCCTTTTGGTGTATCGGGTAAAATCTTTTCCGGCTTAATTTGAAAGATCTCAGCTATTGGCATGATCTTCATCTCAGTCAACGAGATAGATAATTACCTGCCCACCGCAATCCATAAAAATTTATTCCCTGTAACAAATACTTTTATATATATTTTAATTATTCGATGATGTCGGGAGCGTCATACACTACCCGTATTTAGAGTTAGGATTCGGTAAATTTACAGTTTTCGAGTCAAATTCATTTCGATATAAAATTACATTTTCCTAGCTTAAATAGTGTACTTTCAACGAATCTGACCTTTATTTCTACCGCAAATGATTAGATTTAGAGATGATACATAGCGCCATGGGTACGCTCTCAGTTTCGGGTGGTGCAACTGCTGCGCAGCTTGCCTTTTAAATGATTATTGCAAGCTCGTATGTTTCTGGCAAGCGGTAATATTGCACTTCGCGCGCTTGCCGCAGGAGGTTACGAGAACGAAATTTTGCCCTAACGTCTAGTTACAGTTCGGTGAAATTCACGGCCGAAACTGCAACGTTACCATTTTCGTTAACCACTTCACTTACCTTAAATAGATGGTAGTACTAAATGTTAGAAGGTATTACAATCTAATGGAGTTCCATTGTAATGTCCATGGAAACGACCAATAGCCTCAAAAATGGACGGTACCCACTGCCAGGCGTGCGGCCGGAATCCATGGCAGTCAACTGGGCATACTTTTGTGAAAGCGGCTTATTCCAAAATGCGCGGTGGTGGATATTCTTGAAACAAAGCAACCAATCGGTTCAGCATTTGTACCGTACTTATAATTCGCAACGAAAAACAAAAGACGATTGGGCATTTTGCCACAATGCATTGACAAAAAACTAAGCAGCATCAGCGAAAAGCTAGCCCCTTGCAGCATAAGCGCATCCTTGCGATAACAACAAGGCACAATATTCATCAATAAATATCTCAAATAACTCTTAATTTCATGGAAAGATCTTGATAAGTATTTACGTATGAATCATGACAGAAATATGTGATAGCAAACTAAAAAATATTAGATATCCGAATTTGACCGAAACATAATAATACCTAGAAAGTTGCCTTAATTAAAGCAGCATAGGTTGAGGTGAATTTTAGATTCATGTCAAAAAACCTAGTGTGAACTATTAAACATGCTTGAAAGAATATAAACCTGCTTGTTATGGGGTATACGATAGTCCGAGCGCTAGCGCTAGTTAGGCTAACCTTTGCTGCTACGGGTTGCAGAGCGGATGTGTTGCAGACCACGAGAGACAGGCCTGTTGGATATATGGCGTCATGGCGTGATGGCGTCGACCCTGGTAGTCCGGCGTGGCGAGTCTTTCTCTCTGACTCCTTCGCCTTTATCATTTGAGTCGAGAGTTTTCTCGTAGTTCCGTTGTTTTATATGTTAATTGGACCATGAAACTTACATGGCATAATGAAGCAGCATGCCACGGATATATCAAGTATGTTTTATTTGAATGAACTTACTATGGTAGAAAGTAGGTAAACTCAACACTAAATTGCACAGCAAGTGTTTTGACTTTTGCCTCTGGATATCACAGATAACAAATCTGCTAGAACTAAAGTTTCTGTCCAGCAGTTTAAGATGAAAGTCAGCTAATGAAGACCAAAGATGTTGATAATATTTAAGACTTGTTAGTAGTTTCTTTTTCATTGTTTTTGTTTCCAAAATTTTTTAAGACTATCAATATAGCCTATCATTTTTTTTTTTCACGTAAAGAAGACATTATATTTTTCTCAAAAGAGAGTTTCCTGTCAAGAATAACACAAATTTAAGCTGGTTCCAAGTAACTAAAAAGTAATTCGGATTTTTTTAGTGTTGAAATCCTCATGTAGTTTTCACTGTGCACTCATTTAGCTAAATCTGTCAGAACAGATTCCTTCTAAAGTTGGGAAGAGTTCTTCTCAAAGCTAAGGGTTGCAAACAAACTGTAGCTACATAACTTCCAGACATAAATTATGCACAATATTTAAGCACATGCATAACATCAGGAACTAGGTACCAGATATAAATCTTATTTTAACTACTAGATACTTGCTACTAGCCAGTTACTGAATATTTCCTTTCAGTTGCTGGATCAAAAGTTTTCATTTCAGTTTTATAGCTGAAGTTTCCAGCAGGTACTAACCAAATACTAAAATATCTAATGTTTAACGAGTCCATTTAGTTTCATATTCTCAAAGACTGAAATAAATCTGAATATGTGTAAATTATAGAAAACCACCACAAAATTTATTATCAGCCCACCATACCTGTTGTGACGATAGTTATAGTAAAAAAATAAATATCGGCCGATTGCTCCTTCGTGGGTTTTAACCTGTGCTAGAGTTTTAGCCTAACTACTGTTTAGTGAATCATTTATTAGCAAACATTGCATTTTCAGGATTTTGTTGTTTGACGTTAAATTCTAGTAGCAAGTAGTAAAATACAACGTAATCTCTTAGCTAACTTACTCAGGATTCCTAGTAAGTCAAAGTAGTCCCCTGACAAATGTCGAAGCCCTTATGCAAATGATAGACATCCTTGAGGTTGTGATTAATCTATTTTAAGAGGTGTGAAAACAATGCAGGAGTCCATCAAAATCAATTATGTCATTTCAGGTTGGGAACTCGGCATTGCCCAATCCTAACATCTAGGTCTGCACTCCCGAGAAACTAGACTTTTGTGTCAAAAAGTAATATTTTGAAAGCAAATATTTTTCTGAAAAATGTCTGACAGATAAAATACAATTTATTGCTGCAACATGCAAGTATTGTCAATAGCTAACAGAATATGTACAATGTTACATCCTAATTAGCATGGCAGAACGCACCAGAAATAGTCTGTTCTCAAACCACCATTCAGTTTTTAGCTGCAGAAGGATGACCAGGAGAGACAAGCAAAAATTGCGGCGATGGAAATGGGGACTTGATTCACCCAGAGACACTTCAACAATCTTACAACTGTTATTCTCCTACAAGTAATCTGAACGGAGTTACCCTGAATAAGCAGGCCGGTTATGGCAAGTTGCTTGAAAAACATTGTTCTTTCTCTACAGCTATTCATGTTCTGCGTCCTAATCAGTCCTCTGTTTCTAAATACTAAAGTTGTTTACTTAAATCTAATGACAGTTTCTCTTATATTTCATCAGTGTTTCTTTATTTTAAAATACCAGTTTGCTTGGAAAGTGAAATATTTTTTCAGTAGATATTCTACCATTTCTCATAAGCCGGTTTTTTTTCATTTTGTTTCTTTTCAGGTTTCCTCATGCTCTGCCAGGACTGCTATGATCCTACTCTCCTGCTGATGTACACCAAAAGGTTCAAAGGAGCTTGTAACCCTTCTGGCTGTGGTTTGAATGGCGGCTTGGTCTTCCTGTGATGTTCTGATTGTCCATGGACACTTAGGTGAATCTGAGATCTTACCTTGAATTTCTGAGTAAAAATCTTGTAAAGAAGTATTATCTGTCTCCTCCTCCTCCTTTTTATAAACAAGAACATCAATGTCAAATTTGGTGCACAGGCTTCACATTCTGTGCTGAGCAGAACGTCTATGTCTCAGAGGCCCTCCTTACGGTGCCTGACCGTTAACGATCCACTATCTGTAAGAATGGTAGCCAATTTAATGAGTCCATCAGAGTTCTCTTCTTTTGCAATTCTTCTGTCTTTGGCTTTCCCCTGATACATTCAGGAGCTTTGTATTTCTGTCCATTTTGCTATCTGGTCCTCATTCTTCAGGGAATTATTGTAGTGCCACACCTTTCATATGGGTTTGGCTGGAGATGTCCTCTATTTGATATTCCTTGCCAGACCACTTGTTCTGATAAAACGTTGTTGTGTGAAGATGTATCCTATTTTCATTTTTATCCATCCCAGTAGTACAGGGCTCCAGCTTCGAATATGACCTGCATACCGAGTATAGTTCAAATGTTCCAGGAACATACGGTAGTGTTCAGGATGAATTTGGGATCTCCATGCATCCTTTCTGCTCTCAGTTTGTCTCTCAGGGAAGACCAAAAAGTATTTTGCAAACTTGAGGCAAAATATCCTGCAATATTCTCACGATATGTCAAATTTTTATCTTTCTTCTCTCCTCTTTGAAGAAAACAGGTCACCATAGCTCATGAAGGGCCCATTATATGGTGTACTTGATGAAATTTGCTCTAACAATGTCAATTTTTGTCATTTTCGTTATCTTATACTCACAAAACAGCAGACTAAACTTGCCATTCGTTGCAGGAATATAGTTAGATGCTCACAGTCAAAATCTGACTTACATTGGCCATAAGTGTCCAAAATCTTAGCCCACCAAGCCACAAAGGAAATTGCTCCTGGAAAATTAATGCAAAGATAATCCTCATCAATTAATCCCACAGTGCTGAAAACGATGTCCAACAACAGGAACCCCAAGTCAGTGCTTGCTATGCAGTGGAGATATTCAGTGTTGTAAATTTATTTGTACATAATATTATTAACTTTCTAACTTGATAAAATCACTGCTATAAGGGTTATGAATAACCATACTCCGTTTTCTTTAGTGAGCCCAGCAGGATTCTTATTATTTTTATATACTTTGATTAATTTTACTTAGCATTTAAAAATTTGATTACTTTTACCAATAATATTAGGTTCATTTAATAAATATAAAGATGACTGTTCTTTCAAATTAGTAAAGAAATTAATTTATGGAGTGATTAAAACCATTGACCTGGCAAGCCTTTTGGCAGGCGTAGGCTAAGGGCGGCCTAACCAAGACCAGGGAGAGAGACAAGGCCTGTTGGATATGGCGTGTGACGCGACCCTGGTAGTCCGAGGTTAGCGATTCTTTCTCTCTCGAGCTTCCATTCTGTACGTCATTTGAGTACGAGGTTTCTCGTGGTTCTCTTGTTTTATATTTTAATTGGACTGTAAAAAACCATGGCATACATGGCATAATGAAGTAGCATGCCACAGATATATCTTGTATGTTTTATTGCACAAAGTTACTGTGATAAGTAGGTAAACGCAACACTAAGTTCACTGCAACAAGTGTTTGACTTTTGCCTCTGGATGACATAACTAGTGCTGAATAATAATCCCTCGGATTCCAGTGCTTGGCTTCAAGCCTCAATTTCATTGCCATTCCATTCCACATTAGGGTAACTTTTGACTGCAATATAAAGTCTGCATTCATCACACTGGAACCAGGCTACACCATGTCGGGAGTGCAAACAAACATACAGTGAGGTTTGTCCGGTAAGGTAACATAAGCTAGGCCTGTGCAAGTATAGCCTACTACCAGGTACAGCCTAAGAATTCTGTAGCCAGAAAAAGTGATTTAGGTAGGTGTTGTGAGCAGCAAGGTAAAGCGCATTGTAAAGAAAGACTGGATTAGCTTAGATTGAATTTTAGTAGGAATTCATATAAACTAGACTTAACAGAACTCCCAGTGTATCCTGTGTTAAAGGGTAAAAGTTCGTTTCCGGTCCGAACACCAATTCCACATGACAAACATATTTTTTCGACTTTTCTTGCTGTGTTCAATAGTCCCATTCAAGATTTCAACCGGAAATCATTCGTTGCCAGTTTCCTAACCTTCACATCTCAAGTACACAGAGTACTTGATGGTGTAAGAAAGCACAGAAACAAATTAATTCTGGCTGAAAAGCTAGAATGGAATAATTGAAAATGCCAAGAAGACATCGAAAATGTTTGCCATGTGGTTAGATCAGGAGTAGGCCACTATGCAGGCTTACGTAACTGCAGAACATCCATTAGCCGGGCAAATTTACAAGCTGCCAATAAAAAAATAACACCACACAGACGAGGGGTGTTGACTGGTTACAGTTTTACTGTGTTAGCTATGGAAGGGGAGGGGATTGTCTTACCTGTAACTTGTAAGGATGAGCTTTTCAAAACTGTAGGTTACAATTTCATATCGTACATTACGTTTCTTGAGAGCCACTACATAATAAAACTAACTCTATGAAGGAAAATGAATTCTTTGGTCTTTTGATTTTTGAGAAACACTGCTATTACAGCACCACAATTCTTACCTGATCTTAAAGTACAGAGCTTGAACACTTCGGGCAAGTAACAGAACTTGGAAGAACTCCATGACTTTGTAAAAAGATACTGCTTTGTCATATTGTTAGAAAAATTTTCTGATACACTAATACTGTGTAAATTCACACCCATTACATGCGACATCCATTGAGGGAATGATAAGAATTACAAACATTTTGCCACATATCAGTCGTGGGTGAAATTTAAATAATCAACAGAAATTAGTAGGCTAATGAATAATTACTTGTTTTCATTGGTTCTGAAGTAAGATCCGAATGAAAACCGGTTTATTATTGCGATTTCAATTGTATTCAAAAAAGGGGCGATTTTACAAGAAATAAAACGTTTCAACTTGGTTCATCTGATGAGCTGTGCCAATAATTTCATACTCTAAGGCTAAGCGCCCCACCGATCCGGGCGCGGGTATTTCCGCGTTATGTCCAACACGGCCACGCGTTTTGTACGTCTTGATCAACTGCCATAATTCAAATATGAGTGGCCCCATTGAGCGCATGCGCATGGTGCGCCAGGTGCGTTGCCGGCTGCACGCGCAACGAACAAAACATTTTGTTTTTAGCCGCAGTAAGACGCGCCTCCAGCAGGGGTCCACATGAAGGAAGAATTAATTACCGCTGTGTACAAGGACGGCCAATATGGATCCCAGACACGCCATCATAAAGATCGGAATGTGATCCAGAAACTGTGGATGGAGATTGTTTAGAACTGGAAGTTAGATGTGATATCAGTAAGTATTTAATATACCCTTTATTGGAATATAAATTGATATATTTATGAGCAAGAACACTTATTTTTCCATGCTATTAAATAAACAAGATGCCAAAACTCTAGTATACTGGTATATACTAAAATCATAAAATATGGATAATTTGGAAATTACAGCAAACAGGTTCCAGAACATTACATAGACCTATCAATCATACTGCCAGGCAACTTCTCCTGCTGAGTGCAGAAGTTATCGGAAATTTATTCCTTATATTTTGGCACACTGCTTTGTAACGATTATTTCTCCTAGCAATAAAATGGGGCAGCCTACTTCAGGAAACAACTATTGTGTGGTTACTGTCGATACTAGAAGAGGTGTCAAAGAAAACGAGCAGGTAAAAGTTACTGCTAGTTTTATTACAGATCCAGGAGTTTATAGAGCTTGCCGACTGACGTGTGCCCGTGTGAGAGACAATGTGAATAGACTGTGAATCCTGAGGTCGAAACAATAAACAATAATATGCATTGAACGAGTACAAATTACAATACAAAACATACAGAAACAATTGTTGATACAGTCTTGATGCCTGTGAATGAAGAAACATTTGATACACAAAGTGACATTTGTATAAATACGCATAAAGTAAAAATGATTAAAAATGCTTGGACCTGGCACGTTTTAGGCGTGACTAATTGTCTTGAAGAAAATGGGAAGTCACCAAAGAAAACATGCTCAGCGGAGACTTAATTAATGGTGAGAAACATACGCTGGCGCCTAATTAAGTGGTGACTTTCAAATACTCCCCAAGACGAGAGGACACGCCTGAGTTAATCCCCTGCACCTCTGGGACGCTGAAGGGTGAAGTCTTGAAGATAACGGAGGGGCCTATAGCCTGTGAGGCTGCTGTTTGGGTGTCCTTCCTGGGGCGGACCCTCGCGGGGTGAGGGCGAAACTGGAGTATAATACATTTATAGGTTTGCGTCCGCTGTCGGGACTTCTCAGACGAGAAGAGTATGGGCTTTAACCGGTCTGTTGAAACCAGTCGTCCTTGCCTGGGAGTGAAAAGCTGAACGACTTGTTGTTTCGTTTCCAGCACGCGGAAGGGTCCCCTGTAGGGCTTGGTTAGTGGTGGGATGGACGGGCGCCGACTCTGCAGCCAACCCAACATAATTGGCGGATGACAGCTGTGGCGGCATGAAGGTGGTTGCTTTGTCTGATGAGCGCCTGCAGGCGAACTTGCCGCCACGTCAATGGGCCTCTGCAGTGATGGGGAATGGTGTTCATCCGTCACGAGCTCTCCGGCACCACGAGGGGTTTAACCAGGTTTGTTCAGCTGCAGATAGGGTATTAGGGCTCTGGGGCGGTTCATCAACCTGAGGAGGACCAATGCAGCTGATGTTTAAGCTCGCTAAGTGCAGCGGGCCACCTGAGGGGATGTTTTAGGGGTTGTGGAACCTTCCTCCAATCCTTGGTCGCTGGGTTGTACGCTCTGGTGTTGGTGCGTATTTTCCCAGCTGGTTGAGCCAGGGCAGACCACATGCTCGAGAGGCTCACGGGCCCTGTCGGTTGTGATGTGGCTACGCCTCCTAACCCAACTGGAGAGCAGGGCCTCGGCTTTCCGCTGCGGTGGCTTCTGCATGGGTTGTCGGCTTCGGGCCACCCGTCGAACGGCTACCACCACCGTCAGGTGGTATCTGATCCGCCTGATGGGGGAAGGGGCCCGACGACGTCGATGTGGATCAAATTGGCGGCGCCCTGGTTGTGGGAACATATACCCCCGATTGCGTCAGACTTCACCCAGCTTACTGGTCTGGCACTGCAGGCACTGTTTTGCCCAGGCTGCAGGCGTCCTTTTGCACCCCAGTGCCAGACTAGACTTTTTTGAAAGTTTTTCGTTTTATCCTGCCGGAGGGGTTTGCACAAGAGGCCGTTGGATGATGTCAAATACCTGGATTAGGCGTAAGGCTGGAACCAAAGGGCGGGCTGACCCCTGAAATGATGTCACAGAGCAGGCTGGGGCCTTACAATGGGGCGAGTCACGTCCCGCATTTGAGGGATGTGATGGCGGTGCGGTAAGCTGGGGTTTTCATCACGGCCTGTTCTCTGGCAAGGTCCTGGTAATCTACACTTGTGTTTGCACTGCGTTCAACTTCGACTCTGGAGAGGGCGTCTTCTCGGATTTTTCTTTGCATGGGAGGTACCTGACGGAACAGGTAAATTTAAAGGCTATGGCTGAGAGGTGGCGCTGTTGTCTGAAGACCATCGTCCCATTGCTTCGTGAAGGCGTGAACCAGTGGCTGATGGTCTGTGAAGATTGTGAAGGGCGTCCCCTCCAGGAGGAACTTGAAGTGCCGAACTGGCGCTGGTACATCGCGCAGGAGTTCCCTGTCGAGGTGCTGTAGCGGTCTCTGCATTGAACTCCTTGCTGAAGAAGGCGATGGGCTGGGGGGCAGTTGATGATTTGCTCCAGGAACAGTGGCAGGCGACGTTACTGGCGTCTGTCGTCAGCTGGAGGGGGCCTTGGGATCTGGTGTGCCAAGGCGGTTGCCTGGCGAGGCGGCCTTCGAAAGGAAAAAGGCCTATTGCTGGCTGGAAAATCAAGACAGGGACTTGGTTGGCCTTTAGGACTTTCAGAAAAACATGTGTGCGCGATCCCGGGCTGAACCGCATGTAGAAGTTTACCATCCCAAGGAACTCCTGGACGGCCTTGGTGGAGGTGGGTGTCTTGGGAACTTGGCTACGGCTGCTACTTTCGATGTAAGAGGGCGGACGCACTTTGTCGGAGACACCTCGTGACCCAGGAATTCTGCTTTCTGACGCCGGAAGGTTTACACTTGTCGAAACGGACGACGAGGCCGTTTTCTTGGAGGCGTTTTAGGAATACCCTGATGTTCTGGTGTTCGCCAGAGACCTGGAAAATATGAGAATGTCGTCGAAAGAGCAGACGTTAGAATGAGTCCCCCAGATGCTGTCCATGAGCCGCTGGAAGGTATTTTGCGTTCCTCAGCCCGAAGGTGGAGAAGGCCCACACATAGGACCTGGAAGGCGTGATGATGGCTGTCTTGGTATGTCTCTGGCGCAACAGGTACCTGGAAATAAGATTTAAGAAGGTCCAATTTAGTGAATATTTTGCCCCGTGAAAGGAGGCCGTGAGGTCCTGCATGTTGGGTAGAGGGTAGTGGTCGGGCTCTGTTGCAATGTTGAGCTTTATCTGTAGTCGCCATTCAGGGTCTCCAGGAGCCGTCCGGTTTCTGCACCATGGAGGGGGAGGCCCATGGACTGGAGGCTTTCCTGCAGATGCCCATCCGCTCCATCTCCGCATCGATTTTTCTGCCTCCTGAAGGCGCTGAGGGGGAAACTTGTTTGATGTTCGCATGTGTCGGGGGCCCTTTAGTCGTTATATGGTGGTATATGCCGTGCTTGGCTCTGGGGCCCGGGGACTTGGCGGCTCGTGCTTAAATACCTCAGGAACTCCGACAAAGGTGTGTGCATACTGGTGGGGGCGAAGGCGCTGATGGTGGGTCTGGGTCCTGCCGTTAACGGGAGAGACCGGCAGGAGTCGGTATCGAGGAGGCGCTGCGCCCACGTCGACTAGCAGGCCGAAGTGCAGAAAATCGGCCATTCAGGAGTGGGATTGTCGTCCGCGACGATGAAGTCCCAGGAGTAACTCTGGCCAAGGATGAGATCGACAGGAGCCTGGTGCCGTAGGGGAGGATGGGGGTTCCGTTGGCGGCCGTCAGGAAAGCGGCCGGGTCTGGTGTCTGGTTGCGGTCTCTCTGGATGCTGGGAAGACCGATTTAAAGGCCCTGTGTCGACCAGCATCATCCTGCCGGAGACGGTGTCGCTGATCCATAATCTCTTACTGTTTTGAGGCCCTGGGTTCTTGGCTGCCATGAAAGCCTGTCCTGCTGGAACGCCACCCTGTTTTGAACTGTTGGGCTTCGAGCAGGTAGGCAGGCAGGCGCCCTTTCCGAACCACTTGTGGTAGCGACAGAAGCCCGGGACCCCATCTGCAGTGGTTCGTGGACGCCTGTTGGCGAGTGGCGTTGACGGGCTGCTTAACCCCCTTCAGGCTGACGGAGCTGACTGGCTGTGTCGGTTTTAGCCGCCATAAGCCTTTGACGGAGTCTGTGAGATGTTGCGACTCTATGAGGTCCTCGTAGGCATGGTGTTTTGGGTGAGCGATCTGGTTCTGACCGGTTTGAGTTGTGTGCCTGTAGATTTCCTGCATGCTTAATGCTTTAACCTGCCTATAGTATGCTTTGTGCCACCCAAGTCTGGTAGATGACAGGAGATCACGACCATGCTCCAAGCGTCTCTTGAATTGGAGGTCGGGCGTGGTTATGGCAAGGTCGATAGCACGGATATCGCCGGCGAGGCAGGGAGCATTAACTGCTGAGGAGGGAACTTTTTGTGGTGCTACATTTTCATGAGTCCCCACTGATCGGCGGGCAGGGCGCTGGTGTGATGGGAGGTATGCCCTGAGTCCATATTATAGAGAGGGGTCCGATTTATTGCCGGAGAGCATGAAGGAGGGGATATGTTTACATCCATGCTGAGTTTAGGTAAACCTTTGACCCCTTACTGGAGTGGGGTATCGGCGTCCACTCCAATGACCCCTTACAGTACGCACTTTCGTGCGACATGGTTTCAGCCACAGGATGTGACGCTTGGGTGAATACTTGGGTACGCCGACGAGTCAGCACGCCAAACGCTGGTTACAGCGCCGTGTTTAAAATTAGAGCGCTTTTTGGAGAAATCCTGGAGCCAAGACTAAGTCGCCGTGGTCAGTTTAACGGTGATAATACTCCGGGGTCACCACTGTAAGGTGTCAAAGAAACGAGCAGGTAAAGTTACTGCTACTTTATTACAGATCCAGGCAGTTTATTTTTGCGACCGACTGACGCCGCCCGCGAGACAATGGAATTGACTGTTGACCTGAGGTCGAAAACAATAAACAATAATATGCAGTGAACTAAGTACAAATTACAATACAAAACATACAGAACTACAATATGGATACAGTCTTGATGCATGTGAATGAAGAAACATGTGATACACAATCATTTGACATTTGTATAAATACGCATAAATAAAAAAATGATTAAAAATGCGTGACCTGGCACGTTTTGGCGTGAAAAATTGAGCTTGAAGAAAATGGGAAGTCACCAAAGAAAACATGCTCAGCGGAGACTTATTTAATGGCGCAGTTTGAAACACTACAGGCTACCGATGTGGAGACTTATACAATACCTTAAATCCATCATGTGTTAATACAATGTTATGCAAGATGCATGTTGTTTTAGTATTAAAATTGCGCCACTGAATCTGTTTCAATGTGTTTTTGAGTTTTAATCAAGTGTTATAATTTGCAGTTATAATAAAGGATTCAAATACTTTTTGTTTTTATATTTTAGTGGATACATTTATATGAATACCTTTGTTGGAAATGAATTTTTGTATCTAGTGTTCAGATTTCTGGACATGTCTGATTTTTATTGAATAAAGTAAAGTGCAACTTTACAAATTTCAAAATCAGTAATCCTTACCTGAGAGTTACTACAAGTCTCTCTTCCGTGATATTGATCTCCTGTAGTTGGTATCACATTTTAATATTCTAGACATAATGCCCTCGTGAATGAAGTCAAATGTTTCTGGGACATAACAATATTAAAAAACTTGTCTGGTAGCCTAAACCGTCTTAACTTATGAAAGAGTGTTTCATATTCTCCACTCTTTCCTCGTTCTAAATTTTTATGTCATGAGTCCAGATTTTACTATTCTTCAACACTTCTAATCTGGTTTGACAGTAATGAGTCATAGAGCAAAAACTAAAGCATGCTCCCTTCATGACGGTGTCACGGGGAGGAATTCTTCCCCCACCAAGACATTAAGATATATGAGATAAGAGAGAACAACAATACTACTATAAAGATGCACTGTTGTCAGTCTTCTTGCCTGGAGACAGGGGTCGGAGAATGGTACTTTTCATAGCTGACACTTTGGGTATGAAGACTACTGATCGTTTATTGCAGGGGGAATTAGGTAGGCCTGTCCTACCATTTTTTACATGATATAAACCCTGTGTATGGGTCTTATTACTGATGAGGCCAGGTGATGTCTTCCCACTGGGAGGCAAGTGAAGTGCTGATTTCCATTTTAGTGGTAAGAAACGATGGTACTGAAAAAAATAACCTGGTACTCAGTTTGTTTTCTTTATTACTCATTACATCATGCCAAATTTCTCCCAGGCTTAGTCTCCCGGACTTTTATCTTTACATAGTCTTCAGAACTCCTGGACTAGATCCAATTTACATATTCTTCAGGACTCCTGAACTAGGTGTGTTTACATACTTTTCAGGACTCCTGAACTAGGTCCCTGGAAATATTCCTTTTATTTAATTTTATTTCAAGAAAACAATACAAGTGGAGTATTTTAAAACAACAAAAATAACTCTTTATATTGAGAGATCTCAAAAACACATATGAACTACATACTATGGGAATTGCTTTTCCTTCACAACAGGATAAGTATAAAAAATGGAGGCAGCAGCCCTGGAATCAATTAATTTACAGTAAGGTGTAAATCATTTGATACCCTACTCCACACAGTACTAAATGTTTTGTACACAACGGATATGTCAATGGATAAGACTACCTGAAAGATTTCTGAGAAACACTTAAACTAAAATGAGGTAAAACTAGGCTAAGGTGCCTTTCAACAGGACATAGTCTAGGTAGGCCTCTTCAAAAATCGTTAAGGATAGCCTATGCACAAAGTTTACATGGCTGATTTTGACTAGGTTACAATAGGCCACAAGTTAGGTTAGTTTAATGAGGGTATAGGCTAAGTCCTATGTAATTAAGTCTTCATGAACTTTTATATTATAGCCAAGCTATTTTGTAATAAAAAAAAATTGTCATAATTCCTCATTCAAACAGAATTAGTCTAGGTAGGCCTTCTTAAATTACTGTATAGCCAAGTCTAAGATCGTGATCGGCAGTGGAAACTTCCATGAGGGAGGTAGGGTAAACCCAAGATACCCTGTCGGACGGCCAAAGAACTGGCCCCCTAGGCACTGGTATTTACAAAACTTTACATAAACAAAATACTTATAACTAAATTTTTCTAATGTTTTACAACCCTATCAAACGCTAAGTTACAACTTAAACTAACACATAAAACATCATGATATAATTAATGAATGTGAAGAATATTTCACCACTATGAAAATTTTCACATTAAGGCGTTGCAATCACGTTCGACTGGCATGCAACAACGCTGCATAAATCTTCGTCTGCTGCTGTTCTTTCATGATACTGATCTGTTCCAATTAATGAACTAACGGTAATATTATGACTTTAAAAGCTTACCTTGTAAGGGATAGATAATAACTTGTATTAATAATTTGGTAAAATAGCTAAAATGAAGGTTTAGTTTGACGTCCTTTTTCACACCAACAGCGCTCTCTCGTCCCTTACACGTTTCTTTAGTGTTACCAATATGCAGAAAAAGATTTGTGACAGCTTCCCATACTCAGACTCTCAGAGTGAAAGAAAACAAAACAAGGGCTGGCTACACTTCATGCATTCGATAATTGCACAACAAAATGAAAACATTTTATAGTCCCAATCACTTTACAACAGTAGTGTAAAGATATTAGAGGAGGATGATGAATCAATTCCCTAAACAAATCAATAATATTTAAAGGAATACCTTTTTCCCATTACAACGGCAAGTGCTGCTGAACTGTCAATGTCTTGTAATGTGCCACCGCTTGTCTGGTTGGGCCTTGAACAGAAGACGGACACATTTAGGACATTATTGATATGGAGGCTTTGGCAGCAGTAATGCACGTGCCGGATCCGGTGGGGTTCTTAGCCTTAGTCGACAGAACATAACGCAAGTGATGTTTGCCAACCACATGAAAACAATGAGACGTAATGATAGATAAGATTGGTGAAATGCACGGGCATATGCATTGGCTGACGGCTTCTTTGTACAAATGCACCATGGGAGCTTATTGAAGTCATGGTAGGATGAAATTGAAACTTAGAAAAATCCTAAAGAATCCTCAATTATTTACATAAATTTTATTTTTATTGTGATAAACATTAGTTTGCAAGAATTCTGTATATAGGTTTTTTCTTAATTTTTTTGTGAAGATTCAAAAGAAATAATAAAAATCGAGTAGGGATGTTCGACCGAAATGAACATTAACCCGTTAAAGAACTCCCAGTGTAGTCTATGTCAAACAACTCCCAATGTAGCCTAAGTCACAGAACTCACGTGTAGCCTATGTCAAACAACTCCTATTGCAGGATTTAGTAAGAGCTTTGGAAATGGCACAGACATGTGAAGTTATAGGTTCATCACAAGTGGATGTAATGTATAGTGATCAGGGAATAGGCAAGTTACCATTGTCAGTAGTCAGAGGTTAGGGACCAACCTTATTGGACCTAGTTTGGTTAAGGTGAATAAAATTAGACTGGCCTAGTATTCTAGGGTTACAGGTACAAAACAGAAGGGATGTCGATAACTAACCTAACGTTTTAATGCTCATATATACATTTCATTTTGATATTAAAAGACCATCTTTCTCTTTCACAGGTAACAGTTGAGTACAGATTTATGAAATAGCATACTGTATAACACAATACCCTACCTATAGTGAAGGCTGACTGCCCAGTACTGTACATCACGTTTGTTCATGTTTCTGAAAGTACGTCATTTAGAGATTTTAAAGATTCCTACCAGAGGTTCATGATATGAATATCATTGAGTAGATATTGAATAACTTGCAGAGAGCTGACATTGCTGAGTGTATTTCTAAAACCTGCAATAGCATTGCTGTTATAACCGTTTAGTGATTTCATTTTTGGCAATAATTTTAGATGATCAGTCGAACACTTGCCTGTGCTGAAATTCATATTTGAACAACTACAGTTAATGACTGAATACATTTGATTATTCATCAGAGCTGGTAATATTGTCTTTTTTGTTTTGTAATTGTTCCCCAAAGTTATAGACTCTGAGAGATAAGAAATTCTTAATATTGCCAAGGTACTCTACCATCAGGAGTGTGTCTCCAAACAGTTTATCCCAGCGTCAGAACAAAATGACTCATTTTCTGATGTACATTAAGAATAAAAGAATAAATGTAAATCATTACTACCCAATGACAAAACAGTGGTACTAACGGTGGATGAAATTCACTTGCAGCCATATTTTGATTATAAAGGCGGAAATTCAGTACACTTGTTGAGATGTAGGCTTGGCCAGAAAGATACAAATGAAACAAGTTCTCAGGTTTTGATGGAAATCATATTTTAGAAAATGAAATTCATTATGCACCATTCATCTCTGAAAAACTAGAAGATGGTTTACTCTTGAAACAATATTATAAACTGTCATGAAAAGCATTCTCCTCACCCACCTTTGAGAAACAAAGTGTTCATTTTAGTGCAGCAGATTGCTGTAAAAATCGTTCAGATAGTGAAACAAGCATGAAATTTGGCACAAACATTCCTAAGACTACGCTCTCTTAGAAAAGGGCGCTGGCCACCTGAAAATCCAAGATGGCGGCTATTTTTCAAAATGGCCGCCATCTATGTTGAGATTCACTGGTTTGGGAGCATCTATTGATGGAATATGCCAGTTTTTTTTTTTTTAAACCTCGACTTTTAGGTTATAAAATGTTCCATACCACACATTTTATTGAAAACCCTTACTAAATGAATTGTAACCAAGATGGCGTACAAAATGGTTGCCATAAAAGTTTTTTTTTTTCTATCCACAGCGCTAGCAGACATAGAGACCAACTGTTTTTATTTAATGGTATATTCATGTGATCAGACAGTTTAACTAATATGCTATTTTCAACTGAAATAGTAATGGTATGGTCACATACAACATTGTGTCTAAGACTGTAACCATAAAAAGAAAAGAAGAGAAATACGGACTAAACGCATAACCAATCTATGTATAGGTCTCTCAACCTACACCTTTGAAAAATTCGAGGATAAGAAGGTAGGCATAGCATGACACGTTGGATGCTCAAGCTAGATTATCTACTGAAGAGAGGGCAATATTTATCTAGACTTCACATTTGCAAGTGCACAGAGCTGTGCAGGAAGACCCAGCTTGTAGCACTTGCACCTTTCCCGACAGCCTGCTTTGCATCCACATTTGGTAAGCTGTTGGCAACTCTTGGCTAAGGGCGAGTTGGTTGTCCAGAGGACTTGCCATGCTTCACCAGACTTTTGCCATCCCCACTCAGCAGGGTTCTCTGGCTGTGGCTGACACTGGTGGCCTGCCCCACACACAACCAGCCTGGTACGCAGCACGCTTGGTGTGTTGGAGGAGAGCTCCCTGGTTGGTGGAATGGCCTCATATGCCCTTTGTTTTCTGGCAAACATATCAAGTCTAGCCTCATCCACAGTGCCAGCAGTGCTGGATCTTTCATACATAAGTATGACAAACCTCTCCAGGACCTTCAGGTCACTCTTCCACTCTGAGAGGGTAGTGACTCAGTTTGGAGAACACAGTGGAGGCCTCTGGAAAGATGTTCCATGTCTGCCAGGCAGTCTTCTTGCCCTTGCTCCGGAAGGCTGACACTGTATCACAGCCTGTGAACGCATGGAAGAAGAGCATGCCATTCACCTTCTCCTGGCCCAGAGAGTTGCACAGGTCATGCACAGCAATCCAGCGCAGGCTCTGGCCTTGGCCAAATGCCACCCATAGCTTCTCTAGCCCTAGATTGTGGAGAGTGGAGAAAGCACTGACTGCAACGACAAGAACATCTGTGTCATTTGCTTTAACCGTGATGGTCTTGGCTCCATGTTCTGTGGCATATTTGGCATGGAGAAAGATGCGGGTGTCAGCTTCCTCATGAGAGCACTTTTCCAGTCCCTGAAGACTAGCCTCATGAGTGCTGAGGACAGCAGACCCTTTCGTGGCAATGACAACATTTGTGGCAGACATCTGGGCAACTTTGTCTGCCAGAACTGGAACAACTCTGTCTTGTTGGCATCGTGTCTTGGAAATTGCGCCAGTTGGATGGAATTGTGTTCTTGTCTGTCACCTTGCGCCTTCCTCCTTTGACCACGTTGGAGCCTGGTCTCAGCTTTGAGGCTGGATGTATTGTATACATCAAATACAAGATGTGATGATGTGTACTTGCTGCTATAGGATTGTATCACAGGCAAGAAGTCGCAAAGTGCATAGCCCTCAAAGGTCTTTCCTTTCTTTGGTGGCAAGGCATGGACCAAAGCTGATCCATCTACAATGAGGACATCAGTCTTTGGTTCTTTGTCTTCTAGTGTAACATGACTCTCCAGGACCGAGGTCAGCTGAGACTTCTGACATGTGTGTACAGCCTACCACCCTCACTAAGGGAAGCTGGGAATGTTTGATTCTCGTGTTGGAAGAATTCCTGCAGATCACATTCACGGCTCTGACAGGATATAAATAGCTTTGAGAAAAGCTGGCAATCCTCCTTCAGAAGTTTCTGCTTTGACTGTTCTACAGGAGCAGCTTCTGCCTGAAGAAGTCAGTTCTGTTCTTCTTTATCGGCTCATAGAAGGAGACTGCATTGTTTGCCAAAGAGTCTGAAAACTTCTGAAATTTAGTGCGGCCTCTGTCAAGGTGTGTCTGTAGAAGTTCTGCTGAGCTGGGGTGGGCAATGTCTTTGTTGTCAATGGAATACAGATCCTGGCTCTCTTCCTGAAAAGGACTTCCCAAGTGTTGCAAAGCCAATGACAGCTTGCTGACTCTCTCCAAGAATGTCTTCTGCGCATGAGGTGTTTGTTCATGGTGTGTTGTCTGCTCATTAGACTCCTTACTTTGAACCTCTGTTTCGTATGCAGACACCAAGCTGGATGATCTCTGGGCCAGCCACCATCCATCTTCTGAGTGCTGACGGATCTTCAGTCAGCCCAATGGCTCCGCCATCAGCCTTTATAAAGGCATTGGTCTGCTCATGAGCTTGGTCAAGAGCCATTGCTGAGAACTGGCGACTGGTCTTGTGCACAACAAAGTTGCCAGCCTTGAACTCCTTGTGCAACTCTGGGTGTGAACTCTCTAGGGTAAGCATGTCCCTGAGGTGAATAGGCAGCCAACGAGCATAGTTTGTATTATTGTTGGAAAAGAAGTAGGTATCAGCTCATGCAATGCCTGGCAGTAGAGGACAAAATTGGCCTCACGGAAGGACCTGATCAGTAGGAATATCACAAGTTCCATAGACAACACCATGTGCCAGAAGTGGAACTGTGGACTCTGCTGTCTTCGAAGGTCACACCACCTCAAACTCTAATGCCTGCTCATTGTTGTTTGCTTTCTCAGCACAGTAGTCAGTGTATGCTGTCCTCAGGAGTTTGTACAAACTAGAGGCTGTAACCTGGTGCATCTGCCGTGTCCTGGTTACACTTGCAGCTGACAGGAAGGATTCTGCAGTTCCAGATGAAGCAACTCCTGCCTCCACCAGAGCTCCTGTCCAACCACTGCCATGAAGAAGAGTACCAAGAGATGTCATTGCTGCCATCTCAATGTGCAGACCACCAAACATTACCAGATACTTGTCTTCGCCATACTGATCAGGCCACTGCCACTGCACCTGCTTTGCTACGGCATAGATTGGCTGATCAGCTGTGATTATGGGTATCTGGCCAGGGTTCAGAAAATCAGTGACATCCTGCACTTTCTGCATCACGTGTTTGATCGTAGCAACAGAATGAGCCTGATCACGCAGGAGAGGAAGCAATGAAGTTATGGTTACTTCAAATTCTGGGCTTCTCTTCATTGAAGTGTGATGAGCTGACCACGTCAGATTCACTGCATCATCTATTTCCTGGGTGACTATGACCTTGTCTAGCCACTGATACTCCAGTGCAAGCTGTGGCCCCAAGATATCTGTGGGTGGCTTTGGTATTGCAGTGTTTGGTGGCACAGGGTTCTTTGTTTGAAAGGAAGCTGGTGAGATGTTTGTGAATGTGTCCGGCAATTCAGGCACCGACTCACTTTCTCAGGTGCAAACTTTAGTTGCTGTCTTTCCTGTCCAGTGTTCTCCTTGGTGGGTGCTGAAATATGGAGATGCTAGTTCCATGGAAGGAGGTAGTGGCAGTAGTTGCAGATGGGTTGTGGTCGATGTTGTCCATCACTGCAGTGGTGAACAACCCTTTTCGCAGTACTGGGGGACAGACCACACCCTCCTCCACATATTTGCTAACTGTGGCATCTCCTAACTGTGCAGAGACCTCCAGGTGCGGCTATCTAACTATAGCTGGTCTGGGGCTGTTAGAAAGCATTTGGGACACTAAACTAAACTATACTACAACTACTAGTCTAAGACTACAGGATTAGTAAAGCTGGATTAGCTGGCACTGAACCCCATGCTGAGTTACACAGCAGTGATGTCACCAGTGTGCCCTGGTTGTGTGCAGACATACACTCTTTTACATTTATTAATTTTCCTTCAAAATTGATGAGTTATTCGAAAGAGATGGCCTCATTAGGATCTAAAACCACAGAAACCAAGATCCATGCTTAAAACGATAATTGTTGAACGGGCATTATTTCTCATTATAATTATTGTTTCTACCTTTTCTGGCAGCCATATAGCCCCATATTTAAAGGTAAACTGTACTGGGAAGCTACAGAAACATAATATTCACAAGAAATAGTATGGAAGAGCATTTTACCATATTGCTAGAAGCAAATACATGCCATTCTAGTGAAAAAATTAGCCAAAATCTGTCGATACTGGCCGCCATCTTGAATTTGGCCGCCATATTAAATTTTTTGTGGCCAGCGCCCTTTCTGATAGAGGGAACTTTAAAGAGCACTTGTGCAAAATTTCATGCTTGTTTCACTATCTGAACGATTCTTATGAAATATGCAATTATCTGCTGCACTATGAGTCATATGCTACAATTCAACAAAACCTATACGGTCATAACGAGAAGGAACAATTTAAAATATAACTGCTTTGAACGCGCACTCATTGAATTAGTGAGCTTTATTTTATAAGGGCTAAATGCAAGGAATAGATTTTTTTAAGAGTCTTAGGAAAACCTTAAAGCCACGAAGTCACGGTGCCATAATGAAAATGACATACCTCAAGATTTTCCATCCTTTGAACTGGGAATAATGGCGCATCGGTGACTACCAGGTGTCGACGTCTGTTGTTGGGAGGCAATGGCCTGAGGTTACTGTAGCTTATATGAGGCAATTAACGTTCCATGCCGAGCGAAAAATGTGCAGGAAAAATCCGTAATGTTCAGGGTTTTCACCGCTGCTGTCTAAGATGGAACTCAGAACTGAACTCCACTCTCTTTGACCCTCCTTGCCGCGAAGAAAAGCAGGCTGCCACCTGTGTTGGGTAGTTTCAGGCAGTAAAAAGTTCTCCAGCAAGCAGTTAGGGATAAAGAGGTGTCACTTCAAACACCGTGATTTCAAAAATTTATAATTTTATGAAAAACAAAAGCAATTATCTTTGCATTGTTAGAGAAAAATATAGATTATATTATTGAAATGATTTACAACTGAAAATGTTTATTTTCCTCACTCCAGGAAGGGAATTTGATTCAATTACGAATCAAATTATTGTATATAAAAGTTACATTAATAATGTAAGCTGTAATTAAAGTAAATGAAATATTTAGAGAGATACCAACCTAAAGATCATTAAGAATATCTCTAGTTTTTATTTCACTCTCCGTGGCTGCCCTTTTGGGTCTTACTGAACATTCTTTAACATTTAAGCCAGGAAGAGAGTAGGCTACATTTCATCATTATTAGGCAACTCATTCCTTCTAAGCAAGGGTATCAGTGGAAGAGTGCTGTTCCAAAATTTCTCTCGTTTTACCCTTCATATCTATAGCACCTGTTACTTCATTACAGAGGTTTTTCACAACGTCTTTAACAATAGCCATTGGGTAATTACATTGTTTGGTCATGGGTTCTTTTATCAAAACGATGTCTTTTTTTTCTTTGAAGAATTTTGTGCTTCACAAAATTCTTAAGTTAACTGCTTGGTGGATAAGGTTACATAAAAATTATTCGTTGTAAATATCTATTAGGTTATTACGAGTTTTCAGAAGTTTTTCGTAATCACTTTTAATCTTGTTTAGGGGCTCAAAGGGCATCCATTCAGGCTCAGGATTTCTCTGAAGCTCTGGAATCATGTTCAAAGATAACAGATCATACCCTCTAGTTAAAACTTCAGGTGTGATGGAATCAGGAACGGATTCACCTGATGAATCTCTTAAGGCCTCGTTAAAGGCAACTAGTCGTCTATTAATGAGATGAATGGTCTTGCTTACAATGATTCAGAATCTCTATATGACAGGATATTTTTAACAGGATATTTTTACCTAATGAACCAAAAAGGAGTCTCTTGGTTAACTTGACGCAAATTTCAACCATCTATCCTAGTTGACTATGACCTTTAAGGAAAATGATCAAAAGAAAGGGGTTGAACATTATTTTCATCAAAAATATTTGCATGTTTCATGATCTTTAAAAAGCCTGAAATATTTTGCACCAACAGTCAACTGCGTTCCTAAATCTGTAATGCAAAAACTAGGGATACCAAACTCAAAACTGTAAGTGAAACGCTCTTAAGAATTCTACGACAGATAGGTTTAAACAAATTTTAACATTCAGAGCTCTTGACAACAAGCATGTAATGCAAAGAATCCACACTTTAGAAATTTGACCATATAATTTTACAGTGAGTGGTCCCATAAAGTCCATATAGATATTATTAAATGGTATATTAGAAGTGTTTTAATCTACACATTCTGTATGGACTTTGGTTAAACTTAAAAGTGCGTTCATTGCAACGACATGTAGTACAAGTTCTTAGTACCTTCTTGACTATGGAGAAAAGTGTGGAATCCAAAAAGTTTTCCGAAGTTCATTCAACAATGAATAGCACCCAGCATGTGCCAGTTTCTTACGCATGTCCAGGACGATGAGTCTGGTAAGTGCACTATTTTTCACCAAAAGTAAAGGAAAACTGTACCGCCTAAAGCGCTCAACACATCTGAGACGCTCACATTTACTTCTGACCCTCAACAACCCATCCCTGTCCATGAAAATATGAAGCTGTTTAACAATATTTGGGATGCCCTTGGCATTCCTTGAATTAGAATGGAAATATTTAAAAACCTGGGGAATTAGATTGCTGATATTTCAATATTATTTTCTAGTAGCTTCTGAAACAAAATTGAAATTATCTTTAATATCAAGGTGAGAAACCTGTCGGCATACTTTAATTTAACTTTAGCTTTCAGCTTGTTCACAAATATCAAAATCTTGCTGTAAACTTTCTCCAAACGATTGAAGCTGGAGAACCTGTCCAACAGTACTAAATACTTCAGACAACCTATCAGTGAGTAACTTGAAAGCAAACCATGAATTTCAGAGCTAGTAATTACATTATTAACATCTGCAAGAGCATTAGGTATAATCACCGATAAAATATCTTCCCTACTATACTCTGAAGCGATACAATTAGATAAAAAGGACGGACCACTGTAATAGTTTGTCTTCATGAGTTGTTTATGGACACTTCGTGTTATGCAGTTTAAGCTGGATTTTCTGTTCCAGAAACAAATGAAAATTTTATTGATGTGTTTCACATAACTTTGCAATATGGTTTACCTATTCATCACAACGACTGACCGTTTCTGCATTTTGTCTAATTTCGTGGAATAGAACTCAACCATGATAAAGATACAAGACTATCTGAAAATATTTCAATTTCAGTAATGTTGACTGGCTTAATGCACGAAGGACCAGCCAGATCTGCATACAAATCCAAAATACACTCTGTAGCCAAAGCAATGCCTTGAACCTCCAAGGAAGGGATGCTTCTACA